>NC_025996.2:52375236-52657736 GCF_000442705.2 Elaeis guineensis | reverse complement strand
ATGCTATAGTTATGTGAGTAGTTCTTAGATCTGTAGTACCTCGACTGCTCATAGTAAGGTTGCCGTAGTTTGACAATACATAAATATGTCTCTAGCCATTTGGAGCCTTGTGGTGTTCGTTGGCTACAGTAGATTTGCTGTAGGAATAGGATGTGCATTTATAAAAGATCTATCATCCTTAGTAGTTGAGGAGTAGTCCTATGCGATCTAAGAGATTGAGTCCTTAAGTCTGTGACCATATCAACGTGATAATGGAAAGAATTTTCATGAGATTCATGATTGGACTTAAGCTAATTAAGTCTTGTATATGACAGATGCTTAGGATTTGACGATTTTCATGATCTGCATCCTATCGAAACTCTCGATAGAAGAACTCGATCACACGATAACTACATTTAGAAATTTATCTTTCTATTCTACTAGATTGCCACTACATGTTACTAACATCACTGATAGATTGTAAAAATTTACTAGGATCATTTTCGAATCGACAATCCTTGTTGGGATGAGTTAAAATTATTTTAATCCATCAGAAAGAGTTTCGATAATACTATGATGGAGATCATGGTATGTCTCACTACCAATAAAATAGAACCTAAGGGATCACACACAATAGGAGCTTGATTCGATCAATAGCTTGAATCATAATCAAATTATCAATTGGATTGATGGTTTAAATTAAAAATTATTAATTATTTAAAGGTTACATATTTAGTAACTGTTAAGTGTTAGCAAAAGGACTTAATTGCAAGTGTTACAATGCAATTTGGCTTATTAAATTATGGATCAAATTTAATTAATTTAATTTAGATTTAATTTAATTAATTTAAATTAATTTGAAGCTAATTAAATTTTATAATCCAAGTAGGACTTGAACTCAAAGCCTAATAGAATTAGATTTGACAGTTTTCAAATTTAATTCGAATCATATTCGAATTCGAATCAAACTCAAATTCAAATTTAATTTAATTAAGAAGCCAAACCCTCATTTTACTAAGCTTCTCTTTCTTCTTTTATATAGAAAGAGAGAGGGCGCATGAAGGGGTAAGTCGCGCGTCCTTTGCATGTGAGAAAGGAGAGGAGCATCAATAATTGGCATCCCTCCTTTTTGGGTCTCTCTCTCCCTTTTCGGACTCTACTTCCTTTTGAATTTGATTCAAATAAGGAAGAGGATCCTATCCTTATCTGAAAGGGGCATTGGGAGGTGGTTTTGTGCAACAAAATAAAAGAAAGCATGCCTGAGAATGTGAACATGAGTCTTGGGCCGTATGTTTAATCTCCACGCCCCTTCTCCCTTCCCTTCTTCATCTTGATGCCCCACCTCTTTCTCATATTAGATCTAAACTAGAGAGAGATTAGAGAAAACTAAATGAAAACTTGAAGAATAAATCATATCAAAATAATAATAAAGGTACATGCATGCCAATTATTTTTAGTGAATAATGCTGCATCTTAAAATTAGTTGACAATAATTTTACTAGAAAGGAATTTAGGAGGCATGCACAAAAGTGAAACTAGAAGTAAATATATATAAATTTTTTAGATAAACATTATTATGCATCTTTAATATAACAAAGTTCATTAAATATCTTTTATAATTGCAGCATCAAGTGTACATTTTTCCTAGAAAGGAAAAGGGCTTTTACTTTACCATCATAATAATGGTATCGATCAATAAACATCATCAATATAATGTTTACTTGTCTGGTATCTTGTCTCCATCATCACCTTTTCAAGGTATGAATTAAAGATAAAAAAAACTAAACAAAGTCTTGAATTATAAAAGAAAAAAAAGGAACTAAAGAAATAATTGGTCATTTGCATCATTACCTTAGGAAATTCAAGGCGTGCAATTTAAAGATAAAGGACTTAAACATAGAATTACTCCTATGACCTACAGTTATAGTGGAAGAGTTTCATAGTAATTGCAATCCATACAAATACTAAATGTTAATGAATTAGTGGGCCATCAGCGACTACTTTTCAGTAATTTTCTCCATATTAAAAAATAGTAAATACAAAATAGCATACCCAATTTTGACTTTATTATTCTTTTTTAATATTGATTTAAATTATTTCTGATATCTAAAGGAGATGTCTACAAGGTTAAGTTTTTATGTAGAGTCATACATTGGGAGCCTTAAGAATGCAAAGTCTTCTTTAGGAATAGTCATAATACAAAGAATGGAAGAACATATCGTGAATTCTTGAAGCTCAAAAGAAAAATATTGCACTATGCATTGTGTGCATAAGAATCTTTAAGTCATCAAAAGTTTAAGAGACACTAAGAATTTAGTTTAAGTTAACATCAGGATATGTGATTATATCATTCTTGATCAATTATCAATGAATTTGTATCACCCAACCAACATAAAGATCGATAATGTAATTCAGCACACGATATAATAAATTGTGCACTGCAAAAGTACAGCAAGCTAAATTAAAAAATAAAACAAGCACCCGAAGCCATTGTCAATACAAAAGAAACTCTAAATATGGATCCTATTAAATTTAATTGATCAAGATCTAAAAATACCATAAAAACATTAAAAACTTACTAAGAAAATCCTACATAGTTGTTCAAGAAAACCTTCCAAGACTTTAAACACAATGCATCATATCAAAATTACAGAAGAAACCCCTCTTGACATTAGTCGCAATAGTAAATATAAAATGCACGATAAGTTCTAATATCAAATAAATGAAAAAAAAATGAACAAATGATAAAAAAAAACCAATAACATTTTTTCTATTGCTCTTAACTTTTTGTATTAGATTCTAAAAGGTCCCCCTCTCATGCTCCACCCTCCCCCTCCCCCTCTTCTACCTCCTCCCTCTCTTCTGTCTCTGGCCCCTCTTCTTCCTCCACCTCTTCTCCCCCCCATCTTCTGACTCCTCTCCCTCCCCCTACCAATGGTCGCCCCCTGCTGATGGCCTCTCCCCTGCCCTTCAATCTCTCTCAGGTGCTCTCCTTTTCCACAAATTGCTTTTAAAAAAGAATGAAATGAAAAGAAAATGAGGGGAAAAGGAAAGAAAATGATCAATCTATGTGAGAAGAAGATCTTACCTTTCAATTGCTTTGATCTTTCCTTCATTATCATTTTTCCTATGTATTCTCCCAATTTTTCTCTATTTTTTCCATCCTCAGATCTCAATTGGATAGGAGGCTTGAAGCGGCCGAAATAGGAAAAGGTTAGACGATAGTTAGGGCTCTGTAATGGGTGTATATATATACAAGTTTAAATATACATATTAGTATTCATCTTATGTATTAATAATTGTGTCTTATTATTGGTCGAGGTAGTGATTAGGCCATCCAATAATTTGAGATTCAAATCCTCATACCATCCTATTGTTTATATATTTTTATAAAAATTAAATTATATATATTTATTATAAAAATTTGATAAACTATATAAATTTATTAAAAAATTAATGAAATCTTATTATATATTTTTAGATATATATTTTTAATGAATTTATCATATATAAATATATAAAATTAAATTTTGATAGGAGGTATCCGATGAATACATCTCAAATCTAAATAGATTTTAATTTTAAATTTTAAATTCTTTCCAAATCTTATATGGCACTACTAAACGAGTCAGGGATAGCATTGAGTATAGATCAATTCCACTAATATCCATATCTATCCTATAATTAATTAAAAATTTTATATCCATATCCATCCAGTGTCCATCTCGATCAGATTGGATCGAATCGGATTGACTTGATGAGAGGGGTCTAGTCGAGTAGCGAGTACTTGAGGGGCAAATTTCAAATCCTTCACAAATCAGAATGAATTTTAATTTTAATTTTGAAAAAAACATAAAGATATACTACTTTTCTTGATATAAATTATTTTATAATTTTAATATGATTTAAGTATAGATAATTATGTCTTATTGGTTATAGTAGTGATTAGACCTTCCAATAATTTAGGGTTCAAATCCTGATGCCATGCTATTATATATTTATTTATTATAAAAATTTAACTAATTATAAAAATTATTATAAATTTAATAAAGATTTGTTATATATATTTTTAGATATATATTTTTAATAAATCTATTATTATACATAAATACATATAAAATTAAGTTTTAGGTATCCAACAGACAAATCCCAAATCCAAACACATCTTGATTTTAAATTTCAAACTTTTTGTAAATCTTATAGGATAGTGCTAAACAAGTTAAGGATAGTGCTAAACAAGCTAGGGATAGTATTGAGTATGGATCAGATCGACCAATATCCATATCTATTTATAATTAATTAAAAATTTTATATCTATATCCATCTTGAATTGGGTCGGATTGACTCGATAAGAGCGGTCGAATCGGATGAAGTTAAATCAAGTCAGATCTATGGTCAAAATTTTTATAAAAATTAATAATATATATATAATTGAATTCAAGTAGCAAGTACTTGAGGGGCAAATTTTAAATTCTAAGGGGCAAATTTCAAAGCCATCCCAATCGGAAGGGGTTTAAATTTTTAAAATCTAGAAAATATACAAAGATATACTAGTTTTCTTGATATAAATTATTTTATAATTTTAATATCACTAAAGTATAGATAATTGTATCTTATTGGTTATGGTGGTGATTAGGCCATCCTACAATTTAGGGTTCAAATCCTTGTACAACCCTATTATTTATATATTTTTTCAAAAATGATTTTGTATATATATTTATTTTTTATACAAATTTAATAAATTATAAAAATATTAAAAATTTAATAAAAAATTATTATATATATTTTTAGATATATATTTTTTATTAAATTTATTATATATATAAATACATAAAATTAAATTTTGATAGGAGATATTTGATGAGCAAATCCCAAATTAGATGGATTTTAATTTTAATTTTAAACTTTTTTCCAAATCTTATAGAATATTATTAAACAAGTTAGAGATAATATTGAGCATGGATCAGGTTAGTCAATTAATATCTATATCTATCCTATAATTAATTAAAAATTTTATATCCATACCCATCCAGTACCCATGTCGGATCAAATTGAGTCGACTCGATAAGAGAGATTGGGTCAGATCGGATTGGATCAGATTTAATCAAATCAGATTTATGATCAAAATTTTTATAAAAATTAATAATATATATTAATTAGATTCAAGTAGTGAGTACCTGAGGGGCAAATTCTAAATTCATAAGGATAAACTTCAAATCTGTTCTATATCGAAATGAGTTTTAATTTTAAATTTTAAAAACACACAAAGATTTATTAACTTTTTTATATAAATTATTTTATAATTTTAATGATTAAATAATATTTGACAATGATAAATTTATTATTTTGATAAAATAAGGGATAGAGAGAAAAGGAGAAAAAGAAAGAAGAGGGAGGAGAAAATCCTAATTTATCATCCAAACATAGGATAAATTATTTATATGAAGTTTTTTTTTTATGAAAGAAATATTTGATATATAATCTTATAATATCAAATCTTATATCTTAACATGATTTTTCTCCTAAGTTTAAAAATCCTAGATATTTAAATAGGCCTTTAGTCTTGAAAAGAAGGATAGAATTGTGATTTACTTTTTTATCACAAATTTATGATAAATATGTGACAGATTTATGATGGATTTTTGTGATGGATATATCTATCACCAATCCGTCATTGAAAGTAATCAAAAATTTATATTTCTTTTCCATCACAAATTCATCATAAATTTATGATAAATTTATGATAAAATTTTTATGTTGGATATATCACTGAAACAATCATAATTTTATATCTTTTTTTTCATAAATTTGTGATGAATTTATGATGAATTTGTTTTGTCGGATATATCCATCACAAATCCATCACTAAAAGTAATCAAAAATATATATTTTTTTCATCACAAATCCATCATAAATTTGTGATGGATTTTTTAATATGTCCATCACTAAAAGCAATAAAAAATCTACATCATCTTTTTGTCACAAATCCATCATAAATTTGTGATAAATTTATGATAATTTTTTGTGTCAGATATATCCATCACTAAAATTTTTAAAAATCTATATCTTTTTTCTATCATAAATTTATGATAATTTATACATGACAGATCATATTGTGCGGATACTTCCGTCACAAATCCATCACTAAAGGTTCAAAAAAAATATTTTACTTATCCATCATAGATCCTTTACAAATCCATCACAATTTGCAACAAAATCTTTTTGTCGCAAATTTTCTGTCATTGATGCCCTATTTTCTTGTACTGATGGGATTGTATGCTCTAAGCAGAAGGATTAGAATTTTGAAGTATTTTTTTATTTGAAAATAAATTTTATATAATTAAACTGAATTGGGTTTCAAAATAATATTAGTTTGATCAAAAATTTTAGGTACTTTAGTTTACTTACAATGGTACTATGTAAATTTTAGATCTTGCTTATTTTGTAAATAAAATCCTACATAATATGTGGCCTTTCGTGTGCTTGCTTGTGGCAGTGAGACAGGGTGGGACCATGATAGTGGTTGGAAAGAGATTAGATGGAGAGAGGAGAGAGACCAATGGAGAGGAGAGAGACTAATGCGGTCATGCTTGAGGTTAAGGACCTTAATGAAGGTATGGCCATATCGGCTATGAAAAGAGTCTGAGGGATCTCGATTCATATATTCTTTAAACAAGACTCTCTCTCAGATTATGCTGAACTTATAGAGGTGCATACAAATATATACATGCAGATGAAGGAGCTTCTGATCGACACCAGACAGAAGGTAAGGGTCAGAAGAAGAAGAAACAAAAAAAGAAGAAGCTCCGCTAATCAAGTCGGCCATCTATCGATGAACGAGCTTTGCCTCGACGACGGAGTTCGAAGCCGAACTACGACAGATATGACTCCTACACTCCTCTCTCTTCTCTCCGTGCACAGATCCTCATGAAATCGAAGGAGCAGAATACCTATGACACCCCCCACCGATGAGAGCGCCATCAAGGAGCCACGATTAGAAAAAGTACTGTTGGTTCCATCATGATCATGATCATAATACCAATAGTGCATTCAACTCAGGGATGAGATAGAGGCTCTGATTCGACGAGGCTACCTCGAGAAGTTTTGGAGAGATCTGCCGACTTAGCCACCTGCTGATCGACGATCTCAGCCGCAAACTGAGGAAGCTATAAATAATCAGCCGACTGCAGGGGTGATCAAAATGATCTCTTGATGATCAAACTAGGAGGACAACTTCCGAAGAAGAGTCGGCAAGAAAAAAAAAAAAACGACTTGATGTAATAACTTTTTCGGAAGAAGATGCTCAGAGAATTCCAATGCCTCATGATGAGGTTATTATTGTTCTGACAATTAGCTAATTAAAGCACAGCGGATATTTTATTCTACTCGACTATGCAATATTGAACTCCAGAATCATAAATTTCAATCAACTGCAGAGTCGTAATGAATCGACAGATGGATGGTCAATCGACTATATCCTGATTTTTACTGTAAAAATCAACATACAGACCATATCAAGCTTTCACCATAAAAGCTAGAGGATCGATTTTATCTTAGCACAGAACATATTTGGCTTTCACTGTAAAAGTCAGAGGATCGACTTCATCTAAGTACAGAATATATTTCAGCTTTCACTGTAAAACCAAAAGATCGACTTCATCTCAGAATGGAATATATTTCGACTTTCACTGTAAAAACCAGAAGATCGACTTTATCTCGACATCGACTATATTTCGACTTTCACTGAAAAAGCCAAACTATTGACTATGCCTCGGTGCCAAACATATTTCGACTTTCCATTGTAAAAGTCAATTATACCGACTTAGTCCTAACTAAGCAAATGCTATGTCAATACGATCAAGATCGGATTGAAACTATACCGACTTGGTTACGGCCAGTCGAAGGATATTCTACTTACCACCGATTATCAGATTATCAGACGTACAAACTCGATCAAGTGTCGGGTATGAGATATTCAACTTACCATTGTTATTCTAACTACAATCAAGTATGTCAACACTATAATTAACGAATGATTCTACAAGTGGCCTATCGAACACTTGAACCACCGATCAATGTTCGGTAGCCACTTACATGGCAAATTCGACATTGCACACAAGCAAGACAAACATTTGGATTAGGAAGAAAAATTTTCTATTCATTGTTAAAAAGAAATTACAAAGTTGGACCAAAGTCGGATTACAAATTTGATTACAAAAAACAAGGAAAGCAAAATATACCGATCAAGCACGGTCGATATTCCATCTTGAATCGATGCAGCTTCTTCAGTGACCCCATCTACCAACCTTGAAGGGACGATATTACTCAAGTTAAGATCTAGATATGACTTTTCGACCTCCTTATCTGGCCAACCACATCAATAGCCTGATCCACTCGTACAGGAACAGAGAGGATCTCACCTGGCCAACAGCCCGACCCACTCGTATAAAAAAGAGGGGCTTCAGATTTTCATCCACTGTCATTAGCATCCTTGGCTTGGGAACCGATGCTGATGATAAGTCGGATTCCCTTGGTGCAGATGAAGCAGCTGCCCAATTCTTCTTCGATCAAAAAAGTTCAGTTTCGGATGCTTCCCTTTTCTTGGCAGTATGCTGACGAATATCGCCGCTCGACATTCTGCTCCAAAATGAAGAAGGTTCCACCTCCGAACCTGACTGGAATTCGTCCATTGGACTCTCTAGCTGACCATCCTGGGAAGAAAAAGTCCTAGCCATCAAGGAAATAAAGACTAGAGGAAGAACTCAAGAAAAGACAGCTACACTTGAAAAAGATGAAAGAACAGTCCTCAGACACTAGGGCGATCTTCTAGCACAATTCCAGCACCAGAAAAGTCAAAATGAAAAGTAAAAGTTTGGTTGAGAGCGACCCTATATATATAGGATCGCTCAATAGCCGGAATTAAAGCAACCGAATTGAGATCATGTCATAAGAGACACGTGGCAATATCTGAACCAACCATCATCCGATGGTTTGACCCACCTGCATCAGATTAAGCCATGTCACCCTCATCCGCGTGAACGACCATTACCCAACAACATCGAACACATGGCAAAAATCTACTTGTCAAAATCATATCGTCCTACGCCAAATCGACTTTTCGAAATGACGTCTGCATATCGTCCGATGCCGAATTAACTTCTCAAAATAACGTCTGACACTAACGACTGATACCGAATCGTCCTGTCAATATAGCAGTTTAAAGATGACTATGTGTTTGCCAAAATGAAAAGCAGCCGATTGCCCGTGTCCAGAGAAAGTGGCTGCTGAATCAAGCTCGATATGAAAGAAATAACTCCTTTATCCAACGTGACAAACCACGTGACAATATACACGTTATTCACCTTGGACTTGGGAGTGGGGGGTAATGTTGGAGTAAGTCAATCGAACCCCGACTCAAATCAACTGACCCTCGACTTCGACTCTACGACAGATGACTCTGACTCCCGATTTCGACCAGTAACAGCCGACCGACTGAGTATACAATCACACTCTACATCGACTGAATATGTGATTACGACTCTTCATCGAAAACTAATAAGTCGCACCGACTTATAGTCGGTGGACGACTAATGTTCGGCTACTACTGACAAATAGCAAACACTTGAACCGTCGCATAACAGAATTAACAGCCGACGGTCACTCACAGATTCTGCCGAATATGGTCGGCTAGTCGACTCAGACATACCATAACCGTCATGCATGGTTACCGGCCGCATTACATTCGCAATTAGCGGACTTAATGACCATTACGTGATTATGGCCCGATAATTTAGCGCCATAAAATATGGGACTACGTCCGATGGTTATATTAACCTCATCTATAAAAAGAGGTAAGGGGACAGCACTGGTGAGGACTTCAGGCCAAAGCTCTGCTACTTCATACAATCAAAGTTACTGTTCACCAATTTTTCTGACTTAAGAATCGAAGAGTCCCCACCGAATATCAATCCGGTCTGTATGGACATTGTTTACAGGTGTCGATACCGATGACAGGCGATGGAGAGTTGACCGCAACACTCTGTAATCAAAATCAAATTTTGGTTCTCCTGAACAAGAGAATTAGTTGCTCATAACCAACTCCCCTTCAGCAGTTCCGATCTTATTCAAGCTACGTGGTTTTCAACTACATCTCTGAAGGGAAGCCTTCCCGGAACTGATAAGATCTTCGGCATCCATGAGGTTGAGAGAAATGTTGCATGCTAGGGTTTGTCACTGACAGATGTTCACCAAGTTGAGGTTATAACCAAGACTAGATTGCAATCTCATTACCTTACAATGTAGTGGCAACCCCGTGTCAAGCCGGGTCAGAATTAAGAGACTGACCCACTTATAAAATATACTCTCCACTGCAAAATGGCAAGAGAAGACAACGTTGGCCGAGGAGATGATGACACTGTCATTGGTTTTGCAGTAGCCTTATGCTGAAAGCTGTTGATTTGGTGATGACAAGTGTAGCTTGTGTATGGTTACAAATAGTGCTGGTTGCATATATTGGTTGCATAATTTGTGCACTGGAAGATAACCAACATATATTGGTGGTGGGTTTATCTTGTTTTTTAGTAGGACCCGAAATTATGATTATCCTGCTCTTAGAAAGCTATTTGTATTGATCTTAAAATAAAGTCATGTCTATGGTTTATTGCATGCATGCCCCATGCAATTGTGAGCACCAGTACGTTGAAGTTCCAACAGCGAGCCCGGGAGACAATTTAGCTCACTTACCACTGTTGACTAGTTCAGCTATGAGGTGTATGAGTTGGGTTTGGGCTTTATGAATTGTGAGCAGTGAGACTATTATTGTTGTGTGAGCTCTATGATTTTCTTGGACCAGGTCTTATAGCTCGAGTTGGACAGAATATCTTGGTTTCTTCTTCTTCTTCCTTTTTTTTCATTTGCCTTTTCCTTTTATCAATTTGCCCAAGAAATGAGACAACTAAAGTCTAAGAGATGAATGACATGGGGGGCTATATTATGGACTATTGTGGCAGATGTCCTTTCGGACTTCTTGAATATTTTATTTTTTAATTCCCTTAGATGTATTTATACTAGATTGATATGATAATCCGATTTATTGATAACAAAAGTCCAGGAGGTGAACTAATTTAAAGGGGCATCCACAGTTATCCTTTCGTCCTACGGGGCTCTTGTGCTGTAGAAAAACTAAAAAGAGCAAATCCATGGTGTTTATAGACATGATCGAATAATATCTGAGTTAGGGTTCTGGTACTTTACCACCAATGTCATCCTATATGCTACATAGATTAACCCCTTGTCACACATTTAATACCTCTCATTACGCCTATTGAACTTGAACTGGTATGAACCATTCCAAAATAATTTCTTAATTTATATATAGTGTGAAAGTCTTGGGCTCAACAAGGAATATCAATTACAAGCCTCATAAGGCTATTCATCAGAGCTCTATTCAATAATACAATGATTTCTCAATCATTCCCCATCCGTGAGAGTGTTGTGAAAAGAGAATAAACCCAGGGACAATAAGGTTCTTCTTTTATGTGACATCTATCTTAAGAAACAAGTAGGATTGGCGATCTAGAGATGGCATTTAGAGCGAGAAGGTCCCGCGATTCTGGAGAGTCACAGCTCCCTCCCCTCCACACTGGTTATCTACATCCAAACACTTCGAGACCCCACCACCCCAACGCTACCCATTGTCGACTTAGTCCCCATGCCACTGGTGCAAATGCTGTTCCCTTGGGTTCTGCAGATTCTCGAGCCGTCCCCACTTTCAGAGTTTCTCCCTCCACTGGATGTTCTTCATCAAGATCAGCACCTGAACTTGGTATTCTGGGGAAAGCTCCCAAGTTCATCCGTGTTCCACGTCCGGTTACAGCTGGTTGTTGGCATGATGCCAAAGCCCGGAAACGGTGCCCTCCTTCGCCATATGCTGCTGGTAGTTCTTCCATAAATAAAGAGTTTAAAGCTTCACACCAACCATCCCCTTATGGAACATGCACGGGTCTCTGTGGTTAACAGCATTAACTCCGGCCGACTTGTCTTCCATCAGTTGGTCATCTGCGACAAATCTTCTGATCGGCGGAATGGAGATTCGGCAGTTCGCTTTTCTGCTGCACCATCGGTGACGGCGCTGCTCAGTATGCCTGATCATCATCTATCAACTTCCGCCCCTCCTCCCCATTCCACTCTCTGTCTTTTAAAAAGGGATGCTGCTTTCATTGTGGGGACTCAGACTACTTCAAGTCTGAGTGTCAAAACCCACTGAGATGCTTTCACTGTAGAAAATTTGGTCACTCCTTCAAGCATGATAGGGCGTTCTCCTCCTTTAACCCGAAATCTCCTTCAACCAAAACTTCCTTCAAAGCCCGTCAAGAAACCCCAATCCCGGCCATAGAAAGGGCGGAGCGTCACCAGAGTGGCCTCATTGCTAAAGCTTTCGTTGCCTTCACATCTGAAATGGATGATGCCTCCTCATACCTGAATCGTGCGGCCTTTGTCAAGGTGTTTGGTAGAAACATTAAGATCGATGATGTTTCCCACACTCTCTTTCGAAAAGCTAGAGTTTATGGTTCCTGATCAGTCAAAAAACTTTCTAAGGGAACGTTCTTCATTGCTTGTCCATCCTTTGAGGTCATTCAAAATCTAATTTCTCTGTGCTATATCCGGGGTGATGGTTTCACACTTCTTGTGAATCACTAGATCAAACTATTGATGGTGTGCCTCATCAGCTCCGTTTTAAGGTGTAGCTCCGTTTTATGTTGTCTACCAGCCTGTTTGACCTTCCTCTTATTTGCTGGAACGTTAATATGGTGGCCAGCAACATAGCTAGTTTTAGAGTTCCCCTTAGGGCTAGCCATTCCAAATCAGCATGGAGGATTTGACAAGTTTCGATCTCCATTTCCTCTATGAAACTTCCATCCCTGAGTTTATTAATGTCACCATTGGAGCTTTTCGATAACGTGTTAAGCTTGTGGTTATTTTTCCATTCTTTATAACCCTTTCTCGATCAGTCTTCCTCCTTCAACAATGATCTTGGTGATTCTGAATGGGAGTTTTGGTTCGGCTCAACCTACCACAGTCAGCCCCATGATCCATCCCACCGTCATGGTAGTTCCTCCAAGGACAACCCCCAGAAAGATGGAACTCCCCGTCTTGCTCACACCCTCGAAACCTAGGTGCTTTCTCTCTCTCGTGGAGTGGCCCAACGTCTTTTTTCTGATTCTCTGCTACCTTGCGACCTCCCATCTAATCACCCTAATGTTAACCCTACCACTATATCAAGAAAAACTATAGAGATTTCATGCATGCATTTTCAAAATTTTATAGTGGAATAACTTCAGAGTAAATAGTTTAATCTACAATGCAAACATATGATCTGATATAAAATACCTTACAAAAGGATCTATGGCATGTATATATATATGTAAAAATTTGAATAACAAAATCTGTATGATGTACAAAAAACAAGTAAATAGTAGATCTGATCTACAATAACCAAGATCCAAATCCAATACCTGAGCATGGATAGTCGAATGTCATGATTGTGAACATAGATCTGGAGGTCTTCGTTGGTCGCTACAGCCGCACAATGTATCCAGCCTCTACGAAATGTCCATACGAAGTCCTGGTTCCAATCTGCTGTCTCCAGGAATGCTAGCTCACGAAAATCGTTTCTGATGGCTGATCTGATTGGATCTTCTTCTCTAATCATCTCGAATCTTTTTGAGGTTTAAGATGGATTGACAAAGATCACTGAGGATGGAGAAATAGCAAAAAATCATTTAGATCTGATCTAAATTTTTCCTCCAAAACTACTTAGCGCCAAGGCTGAACTCTCACCAAAGAAGAGATTGTTCTCTTCTAATCATATACCAAAAGCAAAATCACCCACCCAGATCCTTACACCCAAGACCCTTGGTTCGGCCCCTCTCCACTTGCTCTATCTCTCGGTGGAAAAGATCTTAGATGCAACGCACAAAAAAAGACTCTTTTGTGGTTGCCGATCAAAGGTGTTTGGATAGGATAGGATCCATTCAATGTTCGAATTCAAATCTCTTTTGAACTCAAACCAAGCTGATCTTATCCCCATCAATCATCTGATCAAAGAAGCACCGAATGGGTATGAAAAAATATCGAAGCTTCTCCTTTTTGTTGCACAAAAAGAACTCAAAGTGGCCGGTGGGTGGAAGAGATTTGGATGAAATTTCAATCAGTTTTAAAACTCTTTTAAATCTAAATTAAAACCAACCAAATCCTTATCTAAGTGGGCGACAAAGAGAGTATTTACTGAAGAAATCTCACCAACAAATAAGTTTTGTACAATGAGTTATGGCATGGAGAAGGTAGGTGGCATAAGGGACTTCAATTATTTGAATTTTGAATTCAAATTTGAATTAAAATTCAAGTTGATTTCAAATTCAAACCAAATTTGATCCAATCAAACTCTATCTGATTAAAATTGAATAAATTAATCTAATTTGATCATAACTCTATTAAAATTAATCGGATTCAAGTTCTGATCAAATCAAACTTAATCTCTCTTAGCGATTAAGTCATCTTATAACCTAATTGTATTTGACCTAATTGAATCTAATTCAATTAGACTAATTCCGACTTTAATACTCAATTAAATTAAGCTAATCAATAATCTAATTGCCGACTAATCTTCTAAACATCATCGACTCTCAGTGAATTAATTTATTATAATTATTGCTCAGGGTTAATCATCAATCGTATTGACAATTTTATCCTTGGATGATTTTATCCTTGGATGATTCTTAATCGTCGATCAGTCATATGATCGGGAGGTACTTCTTATGTGTGTGACCTTATAGATTCAAATCTAAGTCGGTAGCATAAGAATAAATTTCTATACCAATCGAAATGACCATCTAGCAATAGTATCCGATGTCCAGATAGATCGAATGTGTGCGAAGCAATATCCAAGAACTAATGGACTATGGTTACCATATAATTCATCCTTTTGATCCTTGATGCTCAGGATGACTTTAGAGTTAACTGTCAATTCTTGATCAGTGCATCCTAATTATATCTCAACCCAATTAATCCTATGACCCCTCACAAGGAGTACCCTAATCAAGATTTTGCTAAATTGAAAATATATTTAAGCATACTCTCTAATGACTTGGAGTGGTCAATCTCATCTTGACTCATACACCAACTTCACAATTACTTGACTGTATCCAGAAATCTTTCGATCTGAATTAAAAACTTAGATAGTCTGACATCGAAGCATATTGAGTTGCTTGTAAGTCACCATATGATCTCAGATCGAAGGACACTTATATCCATATCCTTGGGAGTAACTTTTAATAGCAGAGTGCTCTGGAGTTAGTCATGTTCAGTGAGATGTACTCCTATATCTCACTTGTATATCATCCCAGTGTCTCATACTCCTTGATTAAAGGATAACCAACGTACATGACATACAACAACCTATACTTGATGTAGTTATTGTCCTAATAGTATATCGTTTGGTCGTGAACAAGTTTTAAGGACTAAATAATATATCCTTATATATCGATTCAATTAGTCCTAAGAACTTCATCACAATATTGGAGTTCATAGAAGATGTCACAAAGTGATGAAAAAAATCAAATAAAAATTTATTAATAATTAATAATTATATATAATTTATAAATATAAGCTCAACCATCAACAGACTGACAATTGACTTTTGTGAATCAACGGGATCAAACTATTGACGATGTGCCTCATCAGCTCCATTTTAAGGTGTAGCTCCATTTTAAATTGTCTGCCAGCCCGTTTGACCTTTCTCTTATTTGTTGAAACGTTAATGCAGTGACCAGCATCATAGTTAGTTTTGGAGTTCCCTTAAGGCCAGCCATTCCAATATCAATATGGAGGATTTGACAAGTTTCATTCTCCATTTTCTCTGTGAAAGTTTAGAGTCCATCCCTGAGTTCATTGATGTCACCATCGGGGCTTTTTGATACCGTGTTAAGCTTGTGGTTAATTTTTCTATTCCCTATAACCTATTTCTCGATCAATCTTCCTCCTTCAATAATGATCTTGGTGATTCTGAATGGGAGTTCTGGTTCGACTCAGCCTGTCGTAGTCAGCCCCATGATCCATCCCACCATCATGGTAGTTCCTCCGAGGGAAACTCTTTGAAAAGATGGGACTCCCTGTCTTGCTCACACCCTCGAAACCAAGGTGCTCTCTCTCTTTTGGAGCAGCCCAACAATCTTTTTCTACTTTGCAACCTTCTATCTAATCATCCTAGTGTTAACCTAATCATCTATATCCCCCAGACCTGCTCAAACGCGCTCTGTCTTTCTTCAGTGTAGGGTCTACCCAATCAGCAACTAGTTTCAAATTCAAAACTTCTCTGGATGGTCTGATTATTAATGTCTTTGTGTCTTCTAACAGTACTCCTCGTCCGCACATTTTCATTGGTGTTGCTCAAAATCTGATAGACCCCTATCTCCCTGTTGACTTGAAACCCCTCCCCTCCACCCTCCCAGCCACCGATCCCTATCGCCCAAGTCTTTGTCTCCATCCTTAAGGCCTCTCCCAAGATAAACTTTCACCTCCCAAGCTAGTCACCAACAAATGAAGTGCCCGAATTTGCTCAAAGAAACTCAAGGCCTTGGGTATTGCTGATGGCTCGCTTTCAGTGGAAGACCTCCTTTTCATCAACTCTCTCACGGCTGGAGATACATTAAGAATTGCCAAAAAGTGTGGTCTGCTCCTCCCCAAAGATGACAAGGCCTCCCCTATTCAGCGCATGAAGGCTCTCAAAAGAAAGCACTGCCCCCTTCCTCTCATCGTTGGAGGATTCTTAGCGTCAGGTTAAGGAGGCTCTCGCTTTGCTCATCTCTGCAATATTTTGGTCAGTAGTAATGTTGGATCGTTTTTTGCAACTTTGTGTGTTTTGGGTGGCTATTCAGGGTACACACCGGCTTAAGGTATATGTCAGTATGTCTCAGGATCTGACATTTTGTAAAGCCGGTTCTTACTTGGTTTCCTAATACTCTACGCCCTACAACTTACTCTGTATGACTTCTATTCTGAAGCAATGGTTGCTCTTTTTTGCTGTCTGTTAGATTATTGTCATTCTACTATTGTGCCTGCTTTCACATCAATATTAATCTTATTCTGGAATGTACGAGGACTAGGCCTACCCTCAAAAAAAATGCTTGGCCAAGGAGATCATCAAGAAAGGAAGAAGTGCAATAGTTTGCCTCCAAGAAACTAAGCTGAGCCACTTTTCTTCTACTACTCTCAGATCAAATTGTGGAACGAAATATGATGGGTTCCACACTTTAGAGGCTATTGGCTCTACTGCAGGTCTTTTAACAGCTTGGGACCAAAACGAAATTGAAGGAAAGCCGTTTCATAGAGGAAGCTTCTGCTGAGCACCAAATTCTGTTTGCAAGGGTTGAATGCTAAGTTTATCATCACTATTGTTTATGGACCTCACGATCAACCTTCTCATATGGACTTCTTTTCGGAACTAAAAGATCTGGATCCCTCCATTAATCTACCTTGGGTACTGATAGGAGACTTCAATGCCACAAGGTTTTATGCGGAGAGGGAATGTGCTTCAAAATGCAATCATTCCTCTCAACTCTTCAATGATTTTACCTTCTCGCTAGGGCTGCTAGAGATAAATTTATCCTCGTGCAGATTTACCTGGTCAAATTTCAGAGATCAACCTTGCTTGGCTAAACTTGACAAATGTCTTATATCTCTTAGTTGGCACAGTTAATTTCCCACATTACCTCTCTCTCCTCTCCCATAGATAACTTCATATCACATTCCCATCCTCCTTTCAACCAAGGACCTTGTTAGGGACCTCAAATGAAGCCATTTCATTTGGAAAATCTATGGTTACTTTATGATGGTTTTGACAATCTGATCAAAAAATGGTGGTCCAAATCCCCATCTTCAATCAATGGAGCTGCAAACATGGTCCTCAAACTCAGGTATCTTCGTGCCAATCTTGGGAGCTGGAGCAAATCGTCAGTCGATAACATCATCTCCAACAAAAATATTATTTCAGGTCTAATAAATAAATTTGATGCGCTGGAAGAGCTTGTAGGAGGGACCTTAAGCTTAAGCTCGATTCTTTTTTATAGCAAGAAGCGATCATATGGAAGCAAAGATATTGAACTATGTGGCCGCACAAGGGTGACAAAATTACCAAATTTTTCCACATCTCAGCCTCAAATAGAATGAGAAAGAATCAGATCATGGAGATTTATCATAATAATCAGGTTATCAGAATCCAGTCAGACATTGAACAGGTATTTTTTTTTTTTTCTACCAATCTCTCCTTGGCACTCCAGGAGTTAAGTATACAGATATTGACTGAGAGAAGCTTTACCCTGATTCCTCTCCTGATTTGGCATCTTTAATCACCCCTTTCTCCGCTGATGAGATCAAGACAGCAGTCTTTAGTTTGGCAAAAAGTAAATCTTCCAATCTTGATGGATTTTAGATCTCCTTTTACCAGAAATATTGGGAATGCATTAATAAAGACATCAGTAAGCTATTTTCAACGTTTTATACCGGTGAGTGTGAGCTTTCCAGGCTCAATTATACATACATCTCTTTGATCCCTAAAAAATCCGAAAATCCTTCGATACGAGACTTTCGGCCATTAGTATTGAAAATGGGATGATCAAGATCATTTCTAAAGTGTTGTCAAACAGACTTCAAAACAAAATGGATGAACTGGTGTCTGACTGCCAATCTGCTTTCATCATGCTTAATCTATGAGAGTTACATCTCGGCGGTCGAACAAATCTTATCCATCAGACATTCCAAATTCTCCGCAATCCTTTGTAAAATTGACTTCGAAAAAACTTTTGACAACATATCATGGGATTTTTTGTTCGATATCCTTTTACACAGGGGTTTTGATACCAGATGGATAGGTTGGATAAAATTCCTACTCTCAACTTCCAACTCAATACTAATTATTAACAACTTTGTAGGCAAATGATTCCGAAACCACAGAGGGCTCAAACAAGGGAATCCTCTCTCTCCCTTACTCTTCATTTTAGTCACAGATGTCCTCGCCAATATCCTCAAGGTTGCCAAAACAGAAAAACTGTTAAACAATTTTGGTCCTAGTGGCTTGAAGGGTTACTCTCAATGCCTCTAATTTGCTGATGATATCCTGATCTTCTTATGTGCAGATTAGTCTGACATTAACTGCATCAAGCTGATCCTTTGTAGTTTTGAAATGCTCTCGGATTTAAGCATCAGTTTCCATAAAATCCAGCTCTTTGGGATCAATACCAAAGATGAATCCGTCCGTGCTCTGACCTCCATGCTTAGTTGTTAAGGTTTTTTTTCTCCCTTCTCGCTACCTGGGCATTCCTCTACATCAGTCAAAGTTTCACAAAGGCGACTGGTCTTTCCCCATTACAAAAATTTTAAAGAAACTAAGTGGGTGGAAGCACTAAACACTTTCTCTGGCGGGCCGTCTCACATTGATCAATTCCATCCTTAATGCAATCCCAGTGTTCTGGATGTCGGGAACGAAGCTCCCCGCAGCAGTCATTCAGGAAATCAATCAAAAATGCAGGAAATTCCTTGGAGACAACCAGCATTCACATAGCAACATTAAGCATCTGCTTAACTGGAAACAAGTCTATCGACCAAGAAAGTATGGTGGTCTTGGGGTCAAGGATCTTTCCACTCTTAACTAGGCACTTCTACTTAAATGTGATGGAGATTTACTAGATGCCCCCACAAGCCTTGGTGCCAGCTAATTAAACACACATACTACTACTCTAGAAGACCTCTACTACGATCATCTCGTCGTCTGCTTAAACTAGCATCTCCCTTCTGGAGGAGTGTGCTCAAACTATTGGCCTTGTATAAATAGTGGTTCTTCCTGTCAGTAGGTAACTGTCGTACTATTTTATTCTGGTTAGATCATTGAATGGACGATTGCGAGTTAAGCATCCTACTTCCCAATCTTTTCTTCTTTGCTTCGAAGCAACACTGCTTCATGCACGAATTCACTCTGCAACCAGATCTTCAGGCATCTTTCAGACATCCTATGAGTTCTCAAGCTAATTGGGAGCTTCAGCACCTCTCAACCCTCTTGCAGAACGTCTCCCTCACCCTAGACCCTGATACCTGGCATTGGCAGTGGAGCTCCAATGGTATTTATAGTGTACACTCATGCTACAATTTTTTCGTGCATGGTGGTGCGCTCTCACCCCCCAAGTAAATGGTTCTGGAGTCTCCCAATTCCGGAGAAGGCAAAATTATTCTTCTGGTTCACCTATTATGACAAAATCTTGACCAGAGAGGACCTGACTAAGAGAGGAAATTGCCCGTTATGTGATGAGTATGGTGAATCTCGAAACCACCTCATGATGCAATGTTTATTCTCCAAACATTTTGGCATTTCGTTTTCTCACTGCTTAACATCCTGAACTACTGCTGTCCTTTCCAGAAGTATGGGATTCATGGAGATACTCTCCCCAAGTCAGAGCACTGTCTCCTATTCTTGAATGCTCGTTCATAACCTCGGAATGGTGTCTTTGGAAAGAACGGAACTCTAGTCTTCCGTTTTCACGCCACTGTGACCCCTGCAACAGCCAGGAAAGCAATTTCTATGTACTTAGACTGGCTAGCGGTTGTTCCCCACCCAAACATTGTCCTTGTGCTCTCTCAGCTTTCCCAGGCCATGCTTTGATGGGAGTCCCAGCTAGAAGAGGATTGTCGGGTCTGCATGATAGTATTTGCTCAGGCGATGTAATGTGGTCGAGTTATCAAAAGATGTTTGCGAGCAGGAACTTAACAGACCCTGTAAAAGCCCTGTCAGTGTCCCTGTTGACAACACTCTGTTTTGAATAACTTCTGTAAAGGTCTGAATATCTATAGGCATTCAGGCTTCAGGTGTCTGTTTACTAGGGCTCTGGGATTTTGTTTTCTCCCATGATCTTGGTTGTTTGTGCCAAGAGATATGTAAACCACTGTAATACCTATTTTAATATTATTAATATATTTCTCTCTGGTGGAAGTATCTTACTTCCTCCATTTTCCTCAAAAAAAAAAACCCAAGAACAATAAACCAAGCGGGATATACATGGTCCGATCGACCAATAGTCTATGTCCATAAACAGAGATGATTAGAGAGAGAAGCTTCACCAATGATACAAATGTGCAAAGAGGAGAAAACAATAATACTATAGTCCTCTAGCACGAAGAAAAAACTGCAACAGAGAAATTCTCTATCTTACAGGCACTTGAAGTCCCAAAATAGAGAAGTGTAATCCCAAAAGCCTTAAGACAAGCGAAACTCTCTCTCTCTATATATATATATATATACACACACGCCAAAAATGTCGAGCTGGTGGCTCTGTCCTCGAACGCTTGGATGGGTTAGTCGCAATACATCACTCTTAAGAAATACAAGGCACCATAGCAAAGAGAGAATGACAATAATAGCACATATATCCTTACGGATTCTCGCACTTGGAGTTTAGATTTGTTTATCATTTTAATTCTTTGCTATCAAGTCACTTGGTTTTGCACTTATGTCTTCAAATGGTATATCCTCGCCATCATGGAACCTCGAGCCCAAATCATTTTTATCTAATGTAATATATCATATTTCAATGGTGTAATAAGGACGGTTGATGGCCGATGATATTATGGTAGCATTTGGTGATCCAAATAGAATCGCCACAGTGATCTAAAATCACTGATGATCCGAACAGTGATCCGAATCACCGGTGATTTGAATTCTATGATCTGATCATCATTATTTAAGATTATTGTATTTGGTAGGGGAT
Organism: Elaeis guineensis; assembly: GCF_000442705.2. NCBI lineage: Eukaryota > Viridiplantae > Streptophyta > Magnoliopsida > Arecales > Arecaceae > Elaeis > Elaeis guineensis. The sequence continues at coordinate 52,635,948 of NC_025996.2, read as the reverse complement.
GATTTAGTAATTAAAGATCTTTGAAAATTTATTAGTAATTTATTTGGTATTCTATGAAAATCGAAGATAGCTGATTATATAATACTAATACTATCCATAAGATATTTCATAAGAATCGATTTATTAATTATATATAATATATTATAAATAAAATATTATCATATTTATTATTAATTTTATAATAATATATTTATTAATCCTATAAATTATTAGTCCTATAAAAATATATTAATTATTATTATAGAATTAATATTAATATTTATACTTATAATATATTATTTATTAATATAAATATTTATTTTGATTAAAAAATAAGGTAAATAGAAATAATATATTAAATATTTTTATTACATAAATATAAAGTACAATAAGATATTTTTACTTTAGTTTAAAATTATCATTGAATAATAATATGATAATAATATGATTAATAATATATATCATTACTATAATATATAATATCAAATATAATATAGTATAATATATATAATATCGATATAATACATTAACAATATATTGATATATCTTTTTTTTTTTTTTAAGATGGAATATCTTTGTCCTTATATTTTCGGCCCAAGATCACTATCTTGAGATGATCTTGAATTTCTGACGTTAAGGATATAGGTATCCATCACTGGGTTGGGGAGCGTTTGAAAAGTAAAGGTAATTTGAAATCACTGTCATATAGGATTATACCATAGTGCAATCAAATATAGTATTCTTATTACCTTCACCTACGTCATTTTTGATCTTGGATGGATCACTCCATACCAAATGTCTCCTACGAGTCTATTATCACTTTTAAGATAGTATAATCCCATACAAAGAATACCAAATTTATGTTATATTGTCCTGAAGAGCGACGGATTTAATGATCAACCTACCAAAGAGGCTCCAAAAATGGTACCTTAATGTTGTCCGGTTAAAATCAACATAACAATATGCAATAATATGAATGACAAAAATAAATTTGGATATATACTGCTGGAAAAAGGTGCTGGGACATAGATATGGAATTAACTACTAACCTGAATAGCAAAGAGCGAAACTACTAATTAAGTTCTTGCAAGAAACTCAATTAGAAATAAGAACGAGAATCCTATTCAAATCTTAGCCTAAGATGGCGTTTCCAATTGTAGGGCACAGGTTGGAGAGACTATTAACCCACGTAGCGGAGAGAAACTTCAACTAAAACAGAAAAATAATTCTATATTAATCTTAGTTTAAGGAAGAGAGTGATGCCAATCCTCAAACCCTTGCCAAGGTAACAAAGCAGGAACATCGCTTGCCATCAGCACAAGCGGGTGATTGTTAATTTATTATTAATCCTAATATAAGAAACTCAGACCACTTTATAGTCCAACAGTAGTAGTTGAAAAATGAAAACCAAACAACTTGAAGGTAGCGTTAGCAACCAAAGTAATAAATGAGATTTCTCTCCAGAACTCTTTCCATAGCTTTTAGCTACTAATGAGTTTTGCTGGGCAACCTTAGGAACAAAAAGTAAAGCGAATGAGAAGGAACAGAAAGAGTGAAGAAGATAGAAATTAAGCAGCCTGGTAAGATAAAACCCAGACGCTACACTGATCTAGCACAGCTCTTTTTAAAGACCATTACATTAATTTAGATGTCTAGACTTTCGAGAAGAGGATGATTTGGAATGGGGTTTGAGAGGGCATTGGTAATAGGATCGGGATTGTATCTGTTGCATGAAAGAAGGATTCACCTTGCATCATGCAAATCCAACGACGGATTACCCACCGCACATCTCTCACGACACTCCAACCTCTGTCATTCATCTATTTGCATAAATTTCAAAGCAACTAGTGGATGATCTAATGGTGGTTCCATATGAAAAAATGTGAATCCTTCTAACTTTCTAATAAGAGTGTTGGAATCATCATTCCAACATTTTGGTATTGCATTTGTTTTCTTTTTGAGGATATGGGTTGTTATCTTTTAGCATGATCGGAGTTGATCATAGTTGGATTTTGGCATAGAAAATATCAAATTTTAAATAGATCTGATTAAAAATAAATATAATATAGGCAATGTTCGGCTCTAGGCATGACAGAACTTATAACCTTGTGCGGCGAAGATTCCAATTATTAATTACTAGAATATGACATGTTGATGCATATAGCCTATAAAACATGGATTGTGGAATGTGTGGGAAACATGAATAGGCATAATTTGAACATCCGATAGAGTTAGGTGATGGACATCCCCACCAAGATTTTGCTTTACATGACAATAAAATGGAAAAGGTCAATTGGAAAATGAGACGGAGCTCCCATCTTTTAGGGGCTAAATAATGTTTAGATCAGTGCTTTCCTTTAATTGAATCTTAAATCTTCTCCTCTTCATCATTTATTTTTTAACCCGTAGTCTTGATATGGCACTTGGTTTTGGTCTAGGCCCATCTTAATTTCACACGAGGAATGCTATGGAGCAAAAAGTGTTCGCAAGTAAATACCGTGCAACCATTTAAGTACCCAAAGTTCTGAGAAACTTATGCACCTAAACTACTGTTTTGAGAGAAAATTTGCACCTAAAATATATTTTTTGAGGGAAATTATGCACCCGAAATATAATATCAATGTGAGTATAATCCAAGTGGTTGAAATGACTTGCTTTCTTTCATGACCCCTAAACTATATACAGTCCTAGGTTCTAACGGTGCCCAAGTGGCAAATTTAATTTCGGTCTTAAGGATATCGTTTGTTGTAACTTTGCCCTTCCCATCTGTCTTGTCAAACAACAAACTGAATTGAAGCAATATTAATAACCCTATTATATTACTTGAAAACAAAGAACAGAGTACGTGGGATATTTATAGGCTGTAGAGGCAGATATACATGAAAGACTAGGGTCGCAAAAATCAATCCGACCCATCAACCCAACCCGCATTCGACCATCTTAAACAGGTTTGGATTTGGATTAAATGGATTCGAATCGTAAATGAATCGATCTATTTAACCCATTTAATAATCGGATCGGATTAAGATTTCAGACAACTGATCTATTTAACCCATTTAATAAATGAGTTGGATCGGATCGGGTCGGGTTGAGTGAGGTCAGATCAGGTTGTAACCCGTGAACCCACTGCCCCCTAAATATAAAAGCTAAAACCCTCTAAGGAAACCATTCGCTCATTCACTCTGTCTCTCTGGTGTCCGGTCTTTCATCTTTCCTCCCGTCCCCAACTTCTAAATCTAGGGTTTCCTCCTTTGCTCCTCCACTCCTTCTTCGACGGGTGCTTCCTCCCAACATTAGCTGGGGCTCCTCCACTCCTCCTTTAGTGTCAGTGCTTGCAGCTTCTTTCCCAACGATAGTCGAGCGAACTATGAAGCCCCTCCCCTCCCGCAGTTTTCTCTGGTTTCTCCTTCGATCCTCCTCATCATCGGTCCTTGAGGACTTGTGCTGCTTGGCACCTTGATGGCTTGGCCGCTCGAGATTTTAGATTTTTCTTCTTTTTCTCTTTCGATGGTTGCCTGATTGCTGCTTTCTTCTCCAACGGCCATCATTGAGGAAGGTTGGCTGCTTGAGATCTAAGATTTTTTTTTTCTCTTTTGACCTTTTTCTCCTTTCGTGCTTCCTTAATCTTCTCCAAGATATACTTTTCTTAATCCTTAATCTTAGATTTTTAAATTTTTCATATTATTTTTTTGTGATTATCAGCATGTGCAATGATTATGCCTTGAAAATATGATCAGCTTGCTTTATATGCGAAAGTTAGATGTATGTATACTGTGCTTCAGTTATTAAGATGTGAGAAAGAGTTAATACCCTAGTGCTCTGTGGTGTGATTAATGTTTTGGCATTAATGTTTTGAGCCTCACGTGGAAACTGCAACTAATTTATTAGGATTTATGATTGATAAGAGACAATTTTACCACCATTCGTTGTGCAGAATTGATAATTTCTTTGATTACTTTGTCTTCAATCTAGGTTTTGGAGAATAGTTTGATATATAATTCAGTTTGGTTGTGGTAGCTCTTTATCATATCATTTAGTTCATCTTGGTTATTCTCAGCAAATTTAATTCATTTTAATCTTTGTTTTTTCTAATAAAAATCATAGCATACAATAATGAACATATTAAATGGGTTGGGTCGAGTTAGTTAAATAGGTTAAATGATAAATAGGTTAAACGAATTGGATTGGATCGGTTAAACAGATTAATTGTTTAATAAACATATTAAATAGGTCAGATCAATGACCTGTTTATTAAATGGGTCAGGTTTAGATTTGAAAATCTGACCAATTTAATAAATAGGTTGGGTTCAGATTTGATATTTTCTGACCCAATCTGCATCGGACCCAACCCATTTATGACCCAACCTAACCCAATTGCCACCCTTTGAAAGATCAATAGAAGATACAGAGAAGATATAGAGAATATATGAAAAATATAAGAAAAGAATGTTCTAGAATCATGAGATATTCTAGAATATTCATAGAGAATATATGGGAGGACATATGAGAGAATATATAGAAGAATATATGAGGGAATATTCTAGAATCACGAGATATTCTACAATATTCTTAACATCCCACCTCAAGCTCAAGATAGTAGTATAGAAACCAACTTAAGTTTAGATATCAAGTCAAGAAATCGATCAGTGGAATGAGATCTAGTAAAGTTATCCGTAGGCTGATTAATGGAAGAAATAGATTATAGTCATACAACCCCATCTCGAAAATGCTAGTGAACAAAGTGGCAGTCATTCTCAATTTGTTTGTTGTGCTCATGAAAAATATCAGTATGAGTAATCTGAATAGCACTCTAATTGTCACAATTTAAGGTAATAGCACTTGAATATATAACTCTCATATCCTCAAGAAGCCAGTAAAGCTAAAGAAGTTCGGTTATAGTATCAGCCAAAGCATGATACTCTACTTCAGTATTGGAGCAAGCTACCACCGTTTGCTCCTTATTGCACCAATAAATGAAAAAGTGCCGTAAGAAGAAGCAATAACCAATGATAGAGCATTGATTGGTAGGATCTCCAGCCCAATCAGTACCAAAAAAGGCATGCAAATATGAAAAAGGATTAAGCAAAATGAAGGTCATGAAATAAAGTCCTATTTACATAGTGAAGTATCCGAAGAATAGCAATGTGCATGGATCGAGTCGCAGTCATAAACTGACTAACAATGTAAACTACTTGGGCAGTGTTTGAATGAACGACTTTAAGGTAAACCAAACTACCAATTAGCGGACGATAGAGAGTGGCATCACGAAGGGGTGTATCATTAGATGGGGTTAGCTTGATATTAGCTTCCAAAGATGTTTTTTTTTGGAACAATCTTACTGTCAGTCAGCCTAGAACGAGAGAGAAGATCAGAGGCATATTAGGCTTGAGAGAGAAACTATCCATCTAAACTACTGGAGACCTCAAGACCCAATAAATAACTAAGGGGGCCGAGATCTTTTATCTCAAATTGGTGACTCAAGAAATCCTTGAGGTCATGAATACCTACAATTCATCTCCTATAATAATCATATCATCAACATAAAGGAGAAGAAGAGTAGTATCAGATCAGACTTGTGAATAAAAAGAGCCGAGTCATGAGGACTAGATGTAAAGTCAAGCTGAGCAATATGAGAATTGAATTTTGCAAACCATGCTCTAAGAGCTTGTTTGAAACCATATAAAGCTTGACAAAGATGGCAAATCTTGTGAAGCAAATGATCATACCCATAAGGAGGCTGCATATACACCTCTTCTATCAAGTCACCATTTAAGAAGGCATTCTTAATATTCATCAGGAAAAACTATCATTTATGAGTGGTAGTAACAATAATCAAAGAGCTAATAGAAGTGAGACGAGCCATTAGTCAAAGGTCTCCTCATAGTTAATCCCATACTCTTAGGTGAGAGCCCTTACCATAAGACAAGCTTTGTAGCGCTCCATTGAACCATTAGTATTTGTTGGGATCTGTAGACCCACTTACTTCCCACAATATATTTGCTAGGTGGTAAATCAAGCAAATCTCAAGTATAATTTTTCTTTAAAGCCTGTATTTTTTCAGATATAGCTTTTTGCCAATAGGAATTAGATCTAGCTTCTCTACAGGTGGTAGGTTCATATAAGGTGTAAGGGCAGAATAGTAATGAAAATAAGTTGACCAATAAGCTAATGAGGCTTGTAGGGGTAGTAGCAAGCGTATCGTTGGTTGAGCTTGGAGAACATATCTCGAAAGGATAGACTTGGGAAAAGGTCAAGTTAAGAATCTATGAATAATGAGTGAGAGTTAGGGGAGATAAAGTGAAGAGTAGACAAGATAGTAGATATCTTGTGCTCCTAAAAGATGACATGACACGTAATCTGAAGTCTATTAACAATAGGATCATAACATCCATAACCCCTATGTTCAATGCCATATCACAAAAAACAAGAAAGTTGGACTCTAGGTTCTAATTTGGTATGTTCATAAGGTTGGAGAAAAATGAAGTACAAACAGCGAAATACTTTCAAAAAGTTATAGTTAGATAACTCTTATGAAATCGCTCGTACAGAGATTGATTCTGAAGAAAAGAAGAGGGGATACAATCTATGGTATACATAGCCGTGAGAGTAGCTTCTCCCCAAAAATCATCAAGGAGAGAGGTAGAAATGAGAAAAGCTCCAACTGTATCAAGAATATGTTTAAGCTTTCACTTGACAATGCTACTTTGTTGAGAAGTATCTAGACAAGATTTATAAGAGATATTATCATGTTGTTTAAGGCAACAAAGGATGATTCACCCATACTCTTTAGCATTATCACATTTGAACATCATGATACATTTCAAAAATGGTATGTGAATCATGTTGGAAAAATCTTGATAAACTTTAGATAATTTAGATCAATTATACAAAAAATAAATTAAGATACAATAAGAAAAATCATCAATAAATAATATAAAATATTTAGATCTCTATTGCTAGAAATATGTATAGGCCCTTCAATATCAGAATGGACAAGATTAAAAGGAGCAAAAGAATAAGAGGCACTATTATTAAATGTTAAAGTCTTTTGTTTGCTAAGCTAACGGGACATACACTAAAAAGACTTACTAGTAACATGATCTAAATAACCATTGAAGATTAAGATTTAAACCTTTGAAAATGATGCATGATCGGGATGAGAATGCTACAAACTAAGAGGAGTCGAGGTGCTAGAATGAAGGATAGTGGAAAGCTTGGATAGAACATGAAGATTCATAAGTTCAAAAAGGCATCCAACTTTGTAGCCTATCCCAACGAGCTGACTTGTTCGAGGATCCTACACATACAACCATGACAGAAAAAGTGAAGCTCTAATCCAAGATTATAAAGTTGACCAACAAACAATAAAGAATATGATGAAGATGACACAAGATATGCATCAGAAACAAAAAGGAGGTGTTCTAATAGTTTCAATATGATTGACATACATGGGGGATCCATCGGTAGTGTGAATAGTGGATATATGAGTGGCTAAAATTTTAGTAGAGAACTATGAAGGATCAAAAGTCATATGATTACAACAAGCAGAATTGATAATCCAAGAGGAATTACCTAGAGTGACGAACAAAATAGATAAAGAAGGAGAATTTGTACAAAAGAGAACCTAATTAACAATTGCCTCAATATCTGTTGATTACATTTTAGTGCACAGTCTTCGGGATCCCACATGAGATTTATGTGGCTAGTGATGTGGTAACAATTCCAGAGAGTGGCAATAATTCTCGAAGGATCAACCCCTCATGGAGGGTCAGCTCGTCCCCAGATTGGAGGATTAAAGGGAGACTGATCGCTCTATTTACCGCTATGATCGATCTAGCTTGAAGCAGGTCGACTCCAATGTGAAGCCCCTCAGGCCCGCCCCCAACATATATAGATACAAAGTTGTGAGCCTAGTGGATAAAGACTAATATTAAACCCCACATTCTATCAAAGATTTTTCTTTTAAAATGTTGGTAAAGGGTTACAGTCCTTTTTTTTCGTCCCTCGGATATAGCTAGGGGGATTGTTGCTATATTCTAGTGCACACCCTTCGAGGTCCCAATAGGATTTATGTAGCTAGTGATGTGGCAACAATTCTTGAAGGATCAACTCCTTATGGGGGAGTCGGCTCATTCCCAGATTGTAAGATTAAAAGGAAATGACCGCTCGCCTATCGCTGGATGATCTAGCTTGAAGTGGGTCAATTCCAATGCGAAACCCCTCAGATATCCACCTACAGTACGTATAGACGTGGAGTTCTGAGTCTAGTGGATAAAGTAATAAATTTATTTTTTATCTTTTTTTTTTTTTTTGAAAAGTTGATTAGGAGCTATGGTCCTAATAATATCTACCGTAAAAAAAAATGATTGATTGAGATGAAGACTTAGACATAGAAAGTTTAGCATCGGTCACGACCGTAGCCACCACCTCCTTGGTTGTACCTGTCACGAACCTCACGGCAACCTCCATTGTAGCCTCCACCATTGCGAAACCCATCACCACTGCCTCAAGACTGGGCCTCATTGATGGCACTGCTGCTTCTACCAAGGGTTTGCCTATTCATCCTCTCGACAGCATTCCTCGTCACTTGCTCATGCCTAAAGGTCACAAAGCTGAAGTCCCTCGACCTCTCCATCTTTTGATCGTTGATAATTTCGTATTTGATGTTCTTGCCGAATTGACTAAAAGCCCTCTCGAGGGAGGCGTCATTTGTTACCCAGGAAGTCCATCGATGAAGCAACGGTATTTGACCTCAAGAGCCACCATCAAAGATAGAGGGGAATGGGAATCCTGGTTCGGTGTGTGAGGAAAATAGGGGCAAACAGATGGTGGCCGAAACTGGATTGGATTGTATTGATGTATTGGCGACAAATAATCATTGTGCAATATATTGACCACGATGAACCATCGGTTCTGATACCATTTCAAGCAATAAACTTAATTGAAGAAAGAACAATTTTATTGTATTACTTTAAAATAAAGTACATATTTATAGACTACACAGCCAAATATACATGAAAAGACCAATAGAAGATAAAAAGAATATATAGAGAATATATGAGAGAATATTCTAGAATAATGAGACATTCTAGAATATTAGTTGAGAATATATGGGTGAATATACGAGAGATTATTCTAGATTCATAGGATATTCTGAATATTCTTAACATATCTAATGAGGCATGTCCCTCCAACAAATAAAATGGTCTCTTACAAATACTTTTCTATAGTAATTAGAAAATAGAGCAGCATGTGTGGATGATTCCCTTTGACTCCAAGTTTTTCACAGCAGCTGTACAGGTGCCTCATTTGATTCAGTTTACTAAAACATTAAAAAACCTAGAAATATAAATATGAGATATCAATAAAAATGGTCAGTAAATGTGGAATGTGGATGTAAGAATTCCAGTGGGAACTGCATAGCCCTTGGATTGGGCCCAAAAACCAGCAGCAAAAATTTGCTGCCCCTCACCAACCCATCATGAGCTAACTTTTTGGAAGGCCATCAGAGGCCATCAGGCAAAGAGCAACTACCTTAAAAGATAATGACTGATGCAAAGATCTAGGCCTAGCTAGATCTTAGATCCTAATGACGCGATGTCACATCGAGGTGCTTTGAGGCCTAACTCAATCATTTGGTCCCAATCTAGGGACCCAATTTCACTTCTTCCCACTTCATCTGGTCTGGGACCCTGGAAACATTGGGCAAACATTGAGCCGTGCTGCTAATGCAATGCCTCGTCCCTTACCTCAAAGTCCAGTTGAATACTATTAAAGAAGGTGGCTACATGGATACAGAAGAAGGTGGTACTAGGTTAAGAGACACTGTGGTAGACTCCAATTATGGTGGGTACTGGTGTTAAACAAGAAAGGTGGTACATGCTTTCGAAAAGTGAACAAATATGATATATAAGGCGCCTGTACTACTTATCTAGTGAGTTGCTGATGTTCTCGCTGCGGATGTTGGCTGATCTCTCTGCTGATATCCCGCAGAAACCTCAGGTGCATCAGAGGCTTTGTTGTGCTCCTTCTATTTCTATGATTTTTCCTTCCTTTTCTTTGGAAACACCACCCCCCCCCCTCTTTAATAAAATTTTGGTGAATAATGGAGTTTAAAGTCCTTAGTCTACATTTATATCAAAAGTAAAGGAAAATTATAGGAGTAAAGATCAATAAAGATAGTGGAGGATTGGTAAAGCAAAATCCAGATGCTATTCTCCTGTCTGTTAAAACTGAAATGAAAGCCAAGCAAATAATTGTACAAGTTGATGGGGTTCTTAGTCCCATGTATTGAGGGTTCAAAGCCCATTATCCTTAGAGTAGATACCTGAAAGCAAGCCCACATTATCACATTCAGGAGCTATCCCAGGATGTTATCTCAAAGCATCTATTCTACTGTAGAAAGATGGTCAGGTGATAAATGAAGAGCGAAGGTATTAAAGAAAAAAAAACTTAGGTAAATTGTAAAATTATGATGTGCTGCTCATCAGCATCGATCATCTTTTATTTTGGCGCTTGGAACTCCCATGAGGATAGCAGTTTTAATATTCTAGTGGCATGTCCTCTAGTAGCATGTACTTTTTTTTGGTACATTGGTAGCATGTACTTACTGTGTTTGTGCAAAGGCTCTACATATGTAGTTGTCCTGCCAAACAACTAATTGCAGGAAAAATGGAGCTCTCTTTTTCCTGTAATTTAGGAATATCTATAATGAAGTGCAGCATGTAACTTAGGAAGTACAATGCTTGTCAGACTAAATGTGAGTCCACATTGCTCTTCTTGTCTCAACTCAATTGTTTATAACCAGTAGGTAAGTAACCAGAGTCTGTTGAGTCACAAGCCAAATTGCACATGTTAATTGTAGTTTTACACATTAAGAAAATCTTTATGATACAATGCAAAGACATTCTATGAGACAGTAGATACTTGAGGTGGATTATTATGTCACTACTAAAATTTGGTGTAAGGATGCAGATCCCAGCAGAATGTCTCGTGAGACAATGGAATGAAATATCATCCCATATATCAAAATAAAATTATTCCATTAGCATCTTAATATTTCGATCAAGACGTCTTGAGACATCTCTATTTTAAATGTCAGAATAAGACGGGACAGCAGCGTATTTAATTATATAAAAAAATCGAGACAATCTCGTCTTATAGAATTTAAAACTTTGATTCGGTGTCTTTAAAAATATACCCCATGGAGCCCCACTTATTTATACTATGACGTGAATTCCTAGTGCAACTGAATGTAACTTTTATAGTTGCCTAACTAGATATAACTTTGGTAGTGGCCTAGTTTGTAAAAGTCGTCCGATATCTTGGTTTTATTTATGTCTAAGGATCATAATTTTATAAATTCATCACAATATTTCTTTGCCATAATGTAATGCAAAGTCTAGACCATAAATTTAAAAGAGATCGACATATAAAGATGGCAATAGTAAAGAGTGAGAGCATATGAATCTGCACATGATTCTTTCTCCAGGATAATATCCTAAAGAGAGGAACATTGATCAAAATAAGATAGTACTTGCATTATGTGAATTGGCCCAACGTTAGTTTTTACGAGCTCGCGAGTTATTATGAATTAATAGGATTAATATGACCTTCAAATGCGTCATCATCTTAAATTAATCACCCGCACCGAAAGTGCCTAGCAATAATGATTCCTCTACCATATAGACTACCATCACCTCAAATAATGGTATGATAATGTACGGTTTGACATGTTAAGATGAAACATCACATGCCTAAAACAGGACATACACTGCACAAACCATTAGGTCCTAAAATTTGTCAAAAAATCCTACTAGCTAGACTAATAGAATTTATTATATTCTACTTTATCACAACATTTCTTCGCATGACTTCGATCTCCAATAGTAAGGCATTTCAAATACATTATTAAGATGGTGTCAATCTTGATAAGGGATTCAAGGTAGTAATAATAGATGACTAGTTGAGTGTTGCTCCTTGAATTAATTTTGATGATTACAAAATATTTGAGGGGGTTACTAATGATTTTGGCTTGAAAAAAGATTTATTGTATTTCAGGAGCAAAACCATAATTTTACTAAGTTCTGATTCGGAAGCCTCAAGAGCAAGAGCAGAAGATTTGTAATCTACTGGAGGTAATTCATTACAAGAAATTTGACTTTTAACGACGAAATTTTAGCGACAAAATTTATTTCGTCGCAAATAATTAAGTTTTTGCAATGAAATTTAAATTTTATCTCCAAAAATCAGGTGTTTGCGACGAAAAAAATTGCGTTGCAAAAAGTTATATCTTTTGCAACGAAATTTTTATTTTTGTTGCTAGAAGTTGATCTTTAGCGACGAATTTTTTTTTCGTTGCAAAAAATAATTTTTTTTGCGATGAAATATTTTTTTCGTAATAAAAAAATATTTTTCTATGATAAAAAAAATTTATCGTAAAAATAATTATATTTTTAACGACGAAATTGATATTTCGTTGCAAAAAATAAAGGCTTTTGCGACCAATTTTATTTATATTTAGTGATGAAACTATTGCTCGCTAAATTTTATTTTGTTGAAAAAGTTTGAATATTTTACGATGAAATTTTAAATTTCGTTGCTAGAAATTGATCTTTAGCGATGAAATTTTTTTCATCACAAAAAAATATTTTTTTTGGCGACAGAAAAATTTTTCGTTGCTAAATTTTTTTTTTGCGATGAAAATAATTACGTCACAAAAAATTTGATTTTATGCGATGAAATATTTGTTTCATTGTGAAAAACTTGATTTTACGACCATTTTTTATATTTGCGATGAAATTAAATTTTTGTTGCAAAAAATTAATCATTTGCGATGAAAAAATTTTTGTTGCAAAAAATAAACTTTTTTGCGACAAAATATTTACTTTTAGCAACGAATGTATTTCGCCGCTATATATTTTTTAATTAAAAAAAAATACTTTGAAATAGAGCCCTAATTGAAAATAAACCTCTTGATCTCCCCACGCCGCGTGGTCGTCAAAATTTTTCTCCCTCCCCGATCTCCGGCAACAGTCCTCCCTCCCCGGTCGTCGGTCGTCCTTCCCGATAAGTTCTCTCCCTCCCCGCCACCATCCTCTCTCTCTCCCACCCGACCACCATCCTCTCTCTCTCCCTCCCCACCGTCGTCGAGCCCTCCCTCCCCGCCACCATCGCCGCTCGAGCCCGCCCCCAGTCGCTGATCGAGCCCACCCCCCAGCGCGCCATCTCCCTCCCGCCTCGCCACCCTCTCCTCCGCGCACCGGTCTCCCTCTCGGTCTCCACTGTGTCACCGTCGGTCGAGTCCTCCCTTCCCGCCACCGTCGCCGGTCGAGGCCTCCCTCCCCCACCGTTTCCCTCCTCGCCTATCCTCTCCCTCCTCGCCTCCACCGTTTCCCTCTCCCTCCGCTTCCTCTCCGACTCCGACCTCCTCCTCCTCCCCTCCCAAACCCTGTCCCTCAAATCCTCCCTCTTCTCTGCTCCTTCCCTCCGATTCCCTCCAATCCCTCGAAACCCTAACCCTAGAGCCCTCTCCTTCATCTTCTTCCTCCTCTTCTGCCCCTCTTCCGCCTCACCCACGCTGCCCCATTCCGCGGTGTCGCCCGCCGCTTCGGCCTCCCGTCCCCCACCGCCGCCTGCCGCACGTTCTACCTGGTCTGCAAGGCTGTCGCCGCCGCTGGTCGACCCCTCCCTCCCCTATCTCCCTCCCTCATTTTCTTTCTCAGTCTCTTACCTGAGAAAGAGTTGAAGGTCGATCCCTTACTTTCTCTGTCACTCTCCCTTACCTGGCTTGTCTGGTTTCGTAGGGCCGCCGTCGCCGCCGCCGTCAGGCCGCCATCGCCGGTTGCCGTCACTGTGACCATCACTGTTCACGAAAGAGTTGAAGGTAAGAACCATTTTTTTAATTTATATATTTTTTAATTTTTTTTTTAATAAATTTTAGCCATTAGAAGTAATTATTTATTATTTTAGTAATTAGATATAATGTTAGATATAATTATTTGTTTGATATAATTAATTTTAATCATGATTTAAAATATTTTAAAAATAAAAATATTTATAATAATAATATATTAATTGTAGCATAATAAATTTATAAGCTTTAGAATTTTCGTTCGAGGATAGCGTGCATAAACAATATTTTTTTTTATGAAAAAAATATTGGTGCTTTACACACTATTCTCGAATTGTCCTCATGGATAGTTTGGGCACGTGAATGAATTTAATATTGCAACACATGTGCTTCTATATCACAGAGTTTTGTTGGTATTTTCGATCATGTTCTCTGGATACATAGCACAATTTTAATGCTTGTGTATCTGGAGAACTGCGTCGAAATGCTGTCAAAATTTTTTTGGTATAGAAGACATGTATTGTAATATTAAATTCTTATGTTCCTGAATGGGATAGGACCATCACCCTATAGGTAGGAGATATAAGGCGTTAGTCAACTATTATTACATAAAATTGATTGTATAGTTTACATCATAAATATGTAGGTATGGATCGTGGTTGGATGTCATTGCGTGATAAGTTCTGTCCCGAGTATATTATGGGTGTGACGACTTTTATGAATGTGGCATCCAATCAGACTAGAGAAGATGGAAAAGCTTGTTGTCCATATCATCGATGTAGGAATTTATTTTGGTGTACCTTATCGGACATTCAGAATCATTTATACGAACACGGTATAGATGTGACTTACAAGAGATGGACTTGTCATGGTGAAGATTTGCCGACTAGCTCGAGCATGTTGTCCAGGAGTCCATAAATCCGTCGTCAGTCGGTGTATCATGCAGTCGTGAAAGACAAACACTCGGTGAAGAAGATAGAGAAATTTTAGAGGATCTTCATCCGAAATTATTTGAAGTAAATGTAGAAGCGAGAGCAGAACATCAGCACTCCATTCCGAGACAAGAAGCTGAAGAGGACAGTAACATATCTATAAATGATAGATTCGAGCGTCTATTAAGAGATGCACAAAGTGATGTTTATCCTGGTTGTAAGAAGTACTCTCTGTTGTCCGCCGTAATAAAGTTATTACACATGAAGACACTTGGTAAGTGGTCAAACAACTCGTTTAATTAGTTGCTCAAATTTTTGAAGGACTTACTGCCAGAGGAAGAGTTACTTCCGTCAAGTCATTATGAAGCCAAAAAATTATTGAAAGGACTCGATTTGGGAGTCGATGACTTGGGCCTACGCTGTGAAAAGATACATGCATGTCCGAATGATTATGTTCTGTTTTGGAAGGATAAAAAAGATCTACAAGCATGTCCGATTTGTCATTCAAGCAGATGGAAAGAAAGTCGTGGTAAGGATAAGAAGAAAAAGAAAATACCATGCAAGATTTTACAGTACTTTCTGATTACACCACGATTGCATCGATTGTTCATGTCGAGGCATACTGCTTGTGACATGCGATGGCATAAGGAGGAAAATAATATCGACGATGATGTCATGAGACATCCATCAGATGGAGATGCGTGAAATATTTTGATCGTGAACATCCATGGTTTGCAGCTGATTCACGAAATGTCAGGCTAGGGTTGGCAACAGACGGATTTAATTCATATGGTAATCTTAGTACTACTTATAGTATGTGGCCTGTTATGGTATTTTCTTATAATTTACCACCATGGAAGTGCATGAAATCACCTTTTAATCTATTGGCCTTGTTGATCTCGGGTCTCCGTGCCCCTGGAAGAGACATAGATATATTTTTAGAGCCGTTGATTGAAGAGTTACAATATTTGTGGGAAGAAGGATGCAAAACATATGATCATGTTGCAGGAGGCATCTTTCGCATGCGTGCAGCACTGCTTTGGACAGTTAACAATTTTCCTGCATATGGCGATATTTCTGGATGGTGTACAAAAGGATATAAAGCATGCCCAACTTGTAACGATGATATTACATCGGACCGTATTCGTGGAAAGATTTGTTTTACCGGCCATTGATGTTTCTTGCCAGATGATCATAGATGGAGGAGAAGTCTTAAGTTCAATGGCAAGCATGAACGACGTGCACAGTCAAGATTCTGATCTACGGATAATATTTTAAATCAGTTACCCAACCCACAGGATGTCATATTTGGTAAGGGTCTGGCCAGCCAAGTAGGGGTGCGAACAAGTATCGAAAATTGAAGAAAAAGGAGCAAGTTGTTTGATCTTCCATATTGGAAAACGCTTCTTCTTCGACATAATCTTGACGTTATACATATTGAAAAGAATATATTTGATAATGTATTTTATACCATTCTCAATATCGAAGGAAGAACGAAGGATACGTGAAGGCTCGTCTTGACTTAGAGGATATGCGGATTAGAAAGGAATTACATTTGATTCGACGAGGGGATAGGCTGGTGAAGCCATTAGCATGTTATATACTGAATCGAAGAGAGAGAAATCAATTTCTTTCATATTTGAGATCAGTGAGGTTTCTTGATGGATACGCCTCAAACTTGAAACGGTGCATCAAGTCGAAAGATGAAAAGATCGTCGGGATGAAAAGTCATGATTGTCATGTACTTCTACAACATGTGCTCCCAGTTGGTTTGCGTGGATTATTGCCGGATAACGTGTGTGATGCGTTACTTGATCTGAAAACTTATTTTCGGACTTATGTGCGAAGACATTGAGACGAAGTCAGATCGACATATTGGAGAAGAAGATTATCATTACTCTCTGTAAGCTCGAGATGATATTCCCTCCCGCCTTCTTTGATATCATAGTGCACTTTCTGTTCATCTTCCACATGAGGCTAGATTGGGTGGGCCAATACATACAAGATGGATGTACCCAATTGAAAGATAATTGCATGATATTGTAATATTTATTATTCATTATTGTATTCTTATTATATGTGATATCAATTGATAATTTATTGAATAGGGAGATGCGAGAATACAAGAGTGCCATCATTAACAAAGCACGGTCTGAAGGTTCAATAGCAGAGGCACATGTTATGAATGAATGTCTGACATTCTGCTCTATGTACCTTCGGAGAGTGGAGACCAAATTTATAAGACCACAACGGAATATCGATGTTGACGAGATTCTGACCGATGGATTATCCGTGTTCTCCAATGTTGCCCGACCATATGGTAAAAAAGATTTTCGAATGTTGACACCACAAGAAACAGATGACATGCATTGGTATGTGCTAAACAATTGCGAGGAGGTAGAAGCATACATGATGTGAGTATATACATTTAATTTTTATTTGTTGATATATCAATGAATGTACGTGGACTCTAAATTAAAATATATATGGTATTACTGTATCACTTCAGTAAACACGAAAGTGAGCTCAGAAGAAGTAATCCTACATTAGCAGCGGCACGATATAGGAATCAATTCGCATCATGGTTTGACGAACGGGTAAGTTATGTTAATGTTCATCCATGATTAAAAGTTTGTTTATATAGTATTTATTTTGTCAAATTTAATCTGCTTATTATTCTTTTAATTGTAGATAGCTCAGCTACGTATAGACAATCCTAACTGTATCAGTAATGACTTAGCTGCACTTGCACGAAAACTGACAGACGTGTATCAGTATATTCAGCATGCATAGTCAATGGTGTGTGATTCTTAACGAAAAATCGCGATCGCGATCGAACCACACAGAATTATGGAATAAACGTGGAGGGCGAGCACAAGAGTGAAATAATAGATTTTTTTGATGTTCTGCATGAGGTTATAGAGTTGAGATATAGTGGTCTTCGACGGATTGTGTTATTCAAGTGTCGAGGTATGACTTAGGATGACACAGGCCAATTGTTATAGATCCTCAACTCGTCAGTATCCACACTAGTCATGTATGGTACGAAAGTGATCCTTATATTTTTGCAAAGCAAGCGAGACTAGTGTGGTATATTGATGATAACAAAATGAAAGAGCCTTGGTGAGTTGCAATAAGGGCTCAGCATAGATATTTGTTTGATCCCACACTTTTCACATGCCCGAACGATGAAGATCTAGAGAATGAAGTCGTGTAATTATTGAAAACGAAGCATATCAAATGCAAGCACCAGATAACATATTAGTGCCAGATGATACGATTGACATAGGACAATTACAAAGAGACGACTATGAATCTGAGGATGTTTCTATTGTTGGATCGTCGATAAGGGCACGGGCACGAGCACGATCCAATAATAACTTCATTAATGACGATGATGATAGCACTTCAGGATCGAAGTCTTCTATGACTCCCATCGAAGATGACTATATGGACACGAGTTCAGGATCTGAGAATAATAATTAATATGAATAAGTAATTCAATTTATTTTTTTTTGTTATATCATGTAATACTTGAGTTTTTTTGATTATGTACTGATTTAAATTATTTTAATCATTGCAGCATCATGACTGGTCCTGGACGTAGACGTTCACGGGGTAGGCAGCAAGCTCCGCTTGATGATACACATCCTCACTTTAGCATTTTGCATGATGAGTCAGAGGATTTAGATGAGACTCAGTTGTCCGAGTCCACAGAGCAGACTAGTGCTCAGCCAAAGCTTGCCCAGCCGGAGTCATGGCACCGCAGCATTATCCCCTTACAGGTACATCTCTATCAATTTATAAACCAT
The DNA here is from genome assembly GCF_000442705.2 of Elaeis guineensis. Lineage (NCBI taxonomy): Eukaryota > Viridiplantae > Streptophyta > Magnoliopsida > Arecales > Arecaceae > Elaeis > Elaeis guineensis. The sequence continues at coordinate 52,617,373 of NC_025996.2, read as the reverse complement.
ATATATTTTTTTGTTATATGCATTTAGTGATATATGATATATGTTCATTTCACCAATTTTTACATATAGGAACACAGCATCGACGTGCAGTGCGTGGTCCTAGTAGGGGTCTTATTTTGGAAAAATATGTGCATACACACAATGAAAAGCCGAAGGTACAGATATTTCGAGATCATCCGGTTGGCACAGAGGCTAGTATCGTCGCAAATGAGATCAGTTTGTATATGTGGAATCATTTTTCGTGGGCTGCTGAAAGTTTCAAGCATGTAGCTCCTCGATACCATGATGCTTTAGTCTCTCACATCAAGGTAAGAATTAAATTTGGATATCTTTCATATCATTACATGATCCATATTATTTTTGGTTATATAAATAATTTTTTTATTATATGAATAATTTCATGTATTTGCTTTTTGGTATGATGACTTCGTAGGATAATATTGACTTCGAGGATTGCACCGACGAAGAAGTGACGGCATGTATTCTCAAAATGGCTGCAAATAGATACAGAGATCGGCGATGTAGGCTTCATAAATACTGCAATGACCTGCAGGCAAAGGGGATTGATCCTGTGACCAGCCATACAGAAATTGGGCTGGGTCTAGTGACGATTGGCCGTGGTTATGTGAGCATTTTGGAAGTGAGGCGTTTCAGGTATGTCTAGTGTTTCAAGTTATTTTAATTTTGTTATGTCCTTTATTAGTTATAATTGTATGTATTTTGTAGCAATGATCGGAGGCGAATAAGGTGAATAGGAGTAAGATTGATTCTATTCACACGCAAGGAAGTGCCTCTTTTGCATAGGGAATGAAGAGGATGGTACTAACTATATTTTCAATCATACTTTATAATTTTTTATTAAATATTTATATTATTTTGATATCTTTTTTTTTTTTTTTTTGAACAGGGACTATCCGGAGTCGACGCCTATGCTAAATTCTATCAAAACAAGAGTGGCGAGTTCGTGACCGAGGAGGCGAGGCAACATCATGTAAGTATCATTACTCTACATTTTGAATACTTTTAAAGAGTTTGAAAAAAATTTATGATTTTATTTGGTTTATTGTGAAGAAAAAAATGTTAGAATTGAGAGAGTAGGCGACGAGGGAGGTTGGATCTGACGGTGATACTGGATCGCAGCAGGTTTGTTTGATGACAGATGATACGATTTTGGATACCATCCTCGGGCGACAGCTAGAATCTGGTCATAGCATGCGGTCTAAAAAATCATGCAGTTCGTCATCCAACCGGTCTGACGATGCATCGGTGCCAGAGGCAGTTAGGACATCCATGAGCATGATGCAAGATCAGATTAGTTACTGGATGAATCATAGTCAGACGCTCGAGAGGATAGTAGCTGCGGTGGCGGGATGGCTCGATATTGATGCTTCTGAGTTAGCACCTCTACAGTCACATGATGCCACCTCTGCACCACCATCGCGACACATATCGGATCAGGGATCGACGCCTGGAGAAGGGAACGAGGCCAACGAGTCAGATCATACCTAGTTTGTAGTTATTTTAAATTTAAAATGGTGTATGGACTTATATTTTTGTATATGACAAAGATGGTTATGAAACTTTTTGATACTTGAAATTGATATTTTGAATTAGAATATTTTTATTGTGTAATATATTATTTATTTAAAATATGTTTGATTAGAGAATTTGTATTTGAGCAGATTTTTTTTGAAAAAAAAAATTAAATTTTTTATCCAAAATTTATTTTAGCGATAAAATATTAATTTGTCGCAAAAAAAATTTGTGAACCCAAAAAAGTAAAATTTTTATTATACATCGCGACGAAATTTTTTATTTCATTGCTATTTTTGCGACGAAAAAATAGTTTCGTCGCTAAAAATTTTAATTTTTTTGTGATGAAATTTTTATTTCGTCGCAATTATAGCAATGAATTTTTTTATTTCGTCGCCCTTATAGCAACGAAATTTTTCTTTCGTCGCCATTATAGCGAAAAATTTTTATTTCGTCGTAATTATAGCAACGAACATTCTTTTCATCGCAATTATTGCGACAAAATTTTTGCAATAAATTTTGTTTGCAACGAATTCCGTTGCTAAGTTTTACGATGAATTTCATTTTCATCGCAAAAAATTATGACGAAAGAAAAGTTTCATCGCAAAAAATAAGAGAATATTTTTTTTAATCACTATATTTAGCGATAAAATTATTTTTCGTTGCAATTTTAGCAATGAAAATTTAAGCTCTTGCGATAAAATATTTTCGTCGCTAATACAGCACATACTTCGTCGTCTAGGTTTACTATTTTTTGCAACGAAATAAAATCATTTCGTTACTAAGGTCTTTTGCTACGAGACTTTCTCTATAAATTTTTAGCGATGATATATTTTGTCGCAAATACTTTTAGCGACGAAAATATGATTTTTAGCGATGAAAAAATTTCATCGTAAAAAATTAAATTTCTTATAGTGATTTCAATATTTTTGGATGTATATTTTTAAAAAAAATATGTTTATATATTTGAGTCAACCCCATGAGTCGACTCATGGCAAAAGGGGCTGAACGGCACATTATTTTTAGCTGGCACACCCAATTGAGTCATCCCCATGAGTTGACTCCTTTACATGAGTCGACCTCTGTTGCTGTACAAGCCAAAGATATAGAATTGTCAATTTCTGTTCTGCGCTATATGAGCTGATCCCATGAGTCGATCCCTCTGCATGAGTCGACCCCATAAGTCGACCCCTGTGCATGAGTCGACCCTATGAGTCGACCCCTGCGACGGAAAAACTCCGCAACGACTAATTTTTAGCTCATTTTGGCTGTATTTAATGTCTATTTAATGTGCTCTAACGGCTTTATTTCAGTCCAGATTACTCTCCACCATCATTTGAAATTATAAAAGGCACTTAAAGGAGAGAATCAACAAGATTTTGAAAAGGTTCTTCAAGCATTCATTTCAACCCTAAGCAAGAGCCCTCATGAAGTTAAAGAAGCTTTCATTTCAAGTTCACCAACCCCTCAAGAGATCATTCAAGTCTTCAACCACCTTAAGAAAAATCAAAAATCTTCTTTCTTATTGTGTAAAGTATATTTAAAGCTTTATTTCTCATTAAAAAAGTTATATTTGTATTTTCGTATGATTAATTGTTATACTCTATTTTGAGTTGATTTTTTATTTTGAAAGGGTTCCAAAATATGGAAAGGTTGATCCAACCTTGAATCGAATTGTATTGGATTGGTTTGTATCCGAAAAATAAGTGTTCTATCTTGGAATAGCTAAAGTCGGAGGTTCCGACATTGTATTGGGTTGGTTTATATCTAAAAAATAAATGTTCTAGCTTGGAATAGCTAGAGTCGGAGGTTCCGACATTGTATTTGGTTTGAATACGGATTAGTGGATTTGAATTTCCAAGTAAGAGCTTGGAGAGTGGATGTAGGTGCAAGGTTGGCACCGAACCACTATAAATCTTTTTATTTGTGTTGTGCCTACTTGACCTCCTTTTAAATTTTCTTATCTTCTTGCATTCTTGCATCCAACTTCTACACCTTACATAAATTTCACTCTCCACATTTATCTTGCTCATTGTTAAATAATCCTCATAGTTGTAAGTTAATTTTAAATTTTTAAAAATCCAATTCACCCTCCCTCTTGGGTTGCATAGCTGGGCAACAAGTGGTATCAGAGCTCGATGCTCTAGCCCTACTTTGATTTAACCATCAAAGAGCTAAAGATCTATGACAACTCAAGTTGGTGCTTCACTAGCCGAGGGGCAGTCCACTAACCGACCTTCACTTTTCAATGGGTCAAACTATTCCTATTGGAAAGCTCGAATGAAAATCTTTATTCAAGCACTTGACTATGATATGTGGAGTATTATAGTAAATGGACCACACACACCCACTAAAATAATTGATAGTGTGGAATCAACCAAATCCGAAAGAGAATGGGATGAGGTTGATAAGAAAATGGCTCAACTAAATACAAAAGCCATGAATATTTTATATTGTGCTCTAGATACTAATAAATTTAATCATATTTCAATATACATGTCTGCTAAGAAAATCTGAGATAGATTAGAAGTAACTCATGAAGGAACTAACCAAGTGAAGGAATCAAAAATCAACATGCTTGTGCATAAATATGAACTTTTTAAAATGGAGCATGATAAGTCAATAACTGAAATATTTACTCATTTTACTGATATTATTAATGGTTTAAAAAATCTTGGTAAGTCTTATTCTAACAGTGACCTCGTGAGGAAGATTCTTAAGTCTTTACCAAGGACTTGGGAGGCCAAAGTGACCGCAATCCAAGAAACCAAAGATCTGAACATCCTAACTTTGGAATAACTTTTAGGATCGCTGATGACTCATGAGCTGAGCATGAAACAACATCAAGAAGAAGATATCAAAAAGAAGAGGATAATTGCTCTCAAATCAACTGCTCAACCTGATGAGAAAACTGATGATACAAAAAATGAAGAGCAAGATGAAAAAATGGCTCTCATTACTAGAAGGTTTAAGAAGTTTTTGAAGAAAAGGAGACAAGGAATGAGGAAAAGGTCACATACAAAAAAGAACATAGCAAAGAGAAGGATAAAGACCAACTCCTTATTTGTTATGAATGCAAAAAATCGAGACACTTTAAGTCTGAATGCCCACAACTGAAGAAGGATCTCAAAAGGTACAAGAAGAAGGCCATGATAGCTACATGGAGTGGAAGTGATGAGTCAAGCTTCGAAGAAGAAGAGTCAAATGAACAAGCCAACTTGTGCCTTATGGCACATGAAAATGAGGTAAATATCAAAACTCCTATTGACTTTACCTTTGAAAAACTTCATGAAGCTTTTTATGATCTAATTGCTGAACTAAAGAAGCTAGGGGTAAAGAACAAAGAATTAAAATCAAAGAATCAATCTTTACTAAAAGAAAATGAGAGTATTTCAAATGAAAAATCAATCCTGTCTCAAGAAAATCTGAACTTAAAAAATGAGATTGTCAAATTAAAATCAATGGTTGAAAAATTCACTTTAAGTTCAAATAAACTTCACATGATACTTGACAATCAGAAGTCATTTATGATAAAGCCGGTCTTGGATATAACCCTTTAAAGAAACAGAAATTTCTGAAAAATATCTTTGTAAACTCATCATACAATAAGTTTTTAAATATAACTTGCTTTAAATGTGGTAGAATAGGACACAAATCCTATTCATATTTTTCTAACGAATCTGAAAATTTTAATGTAAAGAAAATATGGGTTCCAAAAGGAACCATTATGACTAACCAAAAAGGATGCAAAAAAATTTGGGTACCAAAAGTTAAAACTTGATTCTTGTGTACAGATGTGTCTTGCATCCCAAGGAGTAAATCGGAGATGATATCTTGATAGCGGGTGCTCAAGACATATGACTGGTGATGAATCCCAATTCATCACACTTGTTACTAAAAATGGAGGGATGTCACCTTTGGAGATAATGGTAAAAGAAAGATCATCGGTATAGGTAACATTGGTATCACTCCCTCAAGTATATTGAAAATATTTTATTAGTAGATAGTTTAAAATATAATTTATTAAGCATCAGTCAATTTTGTGATAAAGGATACAAAGTCATTTTTGAATCTTCATAATTAAATCAAATCTTTTAGATCTAAAAATTAGCATATATGATATGCTTAATTTAAGTTTAGTTCTAAAATTAGAATGATTAAAAAATTCACATCAAACTGATATAAAGTTATCCTAATATAGGGTTTATCTCCTATATTGTAAAGGTTGTCCTAGTTTGATATGAATCAATTTTTCAAAAGATATTTTTTAAAATATCTTAATCATTATTTTAGATTTAATTATATATATTTGATATGTGTAAATTTAATTTTAGATCTGAGATTTGATGTATATGTGATGTAATTTTATTTAGATCTGAAACTACATATATTTGATATATGAAACCAGTTTGCATTGTAATTAGTCCTATTAATGAAGGCATTAAATTTGTTGAGCATAAACATGGTAATGTTTATATGATAGATTTGAATGATCTTTTCAAAATAAACATGCAATGCCTAGTAGCCTTGAATGCCAAGATTAATGAGACTAGTTGGCTTTGGCATCGTAGGCTTGCACATATTAGCATGCATTCACTTTCAAAACTTATTAAAAAGAAATTGGTTATCGACTTACCCAAATTGAATTTTGAAAAGAATAGAATTTGTGATGCATGCCAAATGGGTAAACACGAGTCTCATTCAAATCTAAAAATATTATTTCAACTTCTAGGCTATTAGAACTATTGCACATGGATTTATTTGGACCCACTAGAACTACTAGTCTAGGTGAAAAATGATATGGTTTTGTGATTATTGATGATTTCTCTCGTTTTACATGGGTCTTCTTCTTAGCACATAAGGATGAAACTTTTCATGTTTTCTCATAATTTTATCGAAAAGTCACAAATGAAAAAGGTATTGACCATAATTTTTCAGCACCTAGGACACTCCAACAAAATGGGGTAGTAGAAAAGAAAAAAATAGAACTCTTGAAGAAATGGTCCGTACCATGCTATGTGAAAGCAACCTTCCAAGATATTTTTGGATGGAAGCAATTAACATGGCATGTTACATATTAAACCGTACTTTAATTAGACCAATTTTTTTTAAAAAAAAAAACTCCTTATGAGCTTTAGAAAGAAAGAAAATCAAACATTGCATATTTTTATATTTTTGGTTGTCAATATTTTATTTTGAACAATGGTAAAAAAAACTAAGAAAATTTGATGCTAAATTCGATGAAGCGATTTTTCTTGGTTACTCCTCTTTTAGCAAAGCTTTGAGAGTTTTCAACAAAAGAACTTTAATAGTAGAGGTGTCAATACATGTTGTTTTTGATGAAACTAACAATCTTCCTTCCAGGAAGAATGAAAGTATTGATGATACAGATCCTCTTATAGAAGGGATGAAGGAGATCACTCTAAAAGACTCAACCATTCAAGATGATGAAGAACATGAAGACAAACAGGATGAGGAAGGTGAAGAACAACCTGCAAGTATAAATGATCTACCCAAAGAATGAAGGTATGATCACAATCACCCCAAGAAACTAATCATTAGTGATCCTACACATGGTGTAAGAACTCGCTCTTCACTTAGAGATGCATTCAATCATTTTGCTTTGGTCTCTCATCTTGAACCTAAAACATAGATGAAGCTGAAAAAGATTATAATTGGATAAATGCAATGCAATAAGAACTTAATCAATTTGAAAAAAATAATGTATAGACTTTAGTTTCAAGATCTAAAAATTATTCAATAATTGGCACAAAATGGGTATATAGGAATAAATTAGATGAACATGAAAATGTGATAAGAAATAAAGCGAGATTAGTTGCAAAAGGTTATAATCAAGAAGAAGAAATTGATTTTGATGAGACCTTTGCACCTGTTGCTAAATTAGAAGCAATTAGACTTCTACTTGCATATGCTTACTTTATGAATTTTAAGTTATTCCAAATGGATGTCAAAAGTGCTTTTCTAAATGGATATATTACTGAAGAAGTTTATGTAGAACAACCTCCAGGTTTTGAAAATCATATTTTTTCTAATCATGTTTTTAAATTAAATAAAGCATTAGATGGTTTGAAACAAGCACCTAGGGCTTGGTATGAAAGGCTGAGCAAATTTTGCTTAATAATGATTTTACAAGAGAAAATATAGACACAACCCTTTTCATTAAAAGAAATCAAAATGATATCTTAGTCATTCAAATATATATCAATGACATTATTTTTGGATCTACTAATGAAACTCTTTGTCAAGATTTTGCTAAGCTCATGCAGGAGAAGTTCGAGATGAGCATGATGGAAGAACTTACATTCTTCCTCAGACTCCAAATCAAACAAACAAAGGAAGGAATCTCTATCACCCAAACTAAATATACAAGAGAACTACTCAAAAGATTTGGAATGGAGGGTTTCAAAGCAATTGATACATCCATGAGCCCATCATGTAAGCTTGACAAGGACGAAGGAGGTAAAAATGTAGATTTAAAATTCTATAGAGGCATGATTGATTTTTTACTGTATTTAACTGCTAGTAGATCAGATATTATGTTTAGTGTTTGTCTTTGTGCTCGCTTTCAATCAAATCCAATAGAATCACATTAAAATGCTGTTAAAAGAATTCTTAGATACTTAAATGGTACACAAACTCTAGGACTATGGTATTCTAAGGACTCATTAATTGACTTAATAGGTTATTCAGATACAGATTTTGCTGGATGTAGATTAGATAGAAAAAATACTAGTGAAACTTGTCAAATTTTTTTGGAGTTAACTTAATCTCTTGGTTTAGCAAGAAGTAAAACTTGATAGCACTGTCTATGGCTGAGGCCGAATACATTGCAGCCGAAAGTTGTTGTGCTCAAATCTTGTGGATTAAGCAACAACTTGAAGATTTTAGCATCAAACTCAATGAAACTCTCATAAGATGTGATAACACCAGTGCTATAAATCTAACTAAAAATCCAATTCAGCATTCTAGATCAAAATATTTGAAATTAGGCATCATTTTATAAGAGAACATGTCCAAAATAAAGATATAATTTTTATTTTATTTGTACTGAAAATCAATTGGCTGATATCTTTACCAAGGCCTTAAGTGAAGATAGATTTTATGAAATTAGGAGAGAACTAGGAATCCTTGATCCATCAGCTTAGGTATCTCTCTGATTCCAAATTCTTAATGCCAAAAATTCATTGAACCAAATCTATTGAGCTCAATTCTCATTTTTCTTAAGAGCTCAAACGCTTAAAACTATCATTCACATGATCAATATTTGGGTAAACATCCTTCTCTCAAAGTTTTAAATTTTTTCAAAATTGTTCCATCATTCTTTTGAATTTTTCTATGCCATGAGTCGACCCCAGGGTCGACCCTAGGGTAAACTTGTAATTTTGACAAAATCTTCGAGCGCTCTCTTCTGATTGAAAATTTTTTCTTGAGCCGACTCAGCCCTTCGTCTTCTTCCTCCCACCGAACCAAAAGCTCTCCATCTCTTCTCCCTCAAACCAAAGATTTTCCTCAAATATCTCCTCCCATCGATTTTCACTCTTCAAATCACCCGTTTAGGAACCAAGTTCCTCTCCTCTTCCTTCTTCATTTGGGACGGTTCGAGCTTGCCCTAGACTCATCCGTCTTCTCCAAATCGACACATCACCTCTCCAAAATCTTTGCCTATCCACTAGAATCTTTTCGTCTCTCCATCACATTTAGTCTTCTAAGCTTTTTCAAGTCTCTCTTGACCTAATGGCTCCCAAAATGAAGCTTCCACAGAGGAGAAAATCTATTCGCGGGTTGGAAAAGAGTGTGCGCAGAAAGAGATTAGCAGCCGAGCCCTCTCCTGCTCCAATCCCTGCTCCAGGTCCTGCTTCAGCTTCAACTCAGTCTCCAATCAGCTCAGGCAAGGTACCCCTTCTGATAGAAAAGTAGAACCCGAAAAAATATTGATTTAAATTTTTTGAAAAAGAAGGGTTCACTATTGAATCAAAGATTAAGGACCAAGGATGAAAATTTTGCTGCTCTTTAAAAAAAAATACATATGTTGATCTAGTCAGAGAATTTTACCTAAATTTGGGGTATAACAATGAAACAGTGAAATCTACAGTAAAGGATGTAGATATTAGCCTAGATCCAGTACTTTTGGGACAGATCCTACATTTGCCTTGTGAAAGGTATACCAACATGAAACTCCCTATTAAAGAAGAAGGAATCAATGTTCTCTTAGGAAGAACCTTTACTGAAAGTCTGAATAAATTAGAGGCAAAGATTTTTTCTATTGAGATGAGGCTGTTACATCACATGGTAATCAAATTATTCTTTCCTAGAAGTGATAGACATGATCTTTTATCTGATAGAGATATTTGCATTATGTACCATATGATCACCCAAACCCCCCTGAACCTTCCAGCATTGATGTTTGAGGCCATGAGAGAGACCCTGAACAAGTCCAAGACTCACTTGCCTTTTGGTATGGTACTCATCTTAGTTTTTAGAAGGTTCAGAATCAGTTTTGAGGAGAGGCAGTTGCTAGACTATCTCACTCCAACACTATCAACCGCCAACACTGCATCGCATGAGATTTTCTAAGACTGATGGCGGTTGGACAAAAGGTATGGAAGAAAGAGCTAAGGATTGAGCAGAGGATGAAGGACCATCTTCACCTCTTCGTGATCACAGAGCAGCATCTTCAGATATTCAGTTTGTATTTGATCACGAGACTGGCCCTTCAGAGTCTGTGAGGAGATATACTTCAGCTCCACAGTCAGAAAGCAGGGCACATCCTTCAGAGCTCAGATTGACAGATGATCAGATTGAGATGATGTCCCAGCATGTAGCCTCCATTCTATCTCAGCAGTTTGCCACTTCAGTCTTTGCATAGAGATCGACATCCCAAATTGACTCAAACCAGACTCTGATCCCTCACATTTCTACTATTTTTCAGATGCTCACTGATCAATCGGTACATATTAAGCAGCTTGAGGGATGTATTTTGAGATTGACAGACAGAGTTTTGGATTTGTAGGGGCAAGTATTAGCTTTAGCCCATTCCCAGCCGCATGAGGACATCACAGAGGTCTCAGACCTATCTACAGAGGCGGCTAGACTTCGAGGAGTCTTAGAGAGTGATTTTGACTTCTTGAGGAGAGAGATCAGGGGATCCAGTGAGAATGCTTCTACTCAGTTCAGTGCCCTGATGCAGTCTGTTTCGAGAGCCTTGGATCCTTTGGACACCGTCAGACTTTTTCTTATTGCACAGTTCGTAGCTTCTCAGTCTCCAGTATCCTCTCACCCCTCTACTCGTGCTGGTACCTCTATCCGTGATCGAGGCAAACATGGTCGAGGTCGTGCTCGTGAACTTGATCCTACATCTCTTCACCCTATCTCTGATTCTTCAGACTCTGAACCCTCTAGCCATGACATCTATTAGATCTAGATTAGATAGTCTTTTATGACTAGGTTCTATCTTTTGGGTCTTGTATTTGTTGGCTAATTAACTCTTGGATAGCTTCTATCCATATCTTTTGTATTATGAGTTAACTCATATGTATTGAAACTCCTATGTATTCAGTCACTTTTTAAATATATATATATATGCTTTGACTTTCAATGAATGTTTATGATTGGAATCAAATCAAATTAAATCATATTTGTGCTGTGAAATACTATGAATTACAATATCTTTTAGATGAGCAAATTGGTATATCCTTTATGTTTGCTATGTTGAGAGAGAGTAGAGAAATAAGCAATCAAAGAAGGAGGCTAAAGAAGTAAAATATGGTATCAAAAAGGGGGAGTAAAGAAAATATATTCTTTTTGTCTTCTTTCTTTTCTTTTCTCTATCCTTAAAATCTCTTAAGATCTTCATTGATGCTATCAAAAAGGAGTAAAAAAAATTTATCCTTTCAAGATCTCTTAAAAGGAGGAATAGAGAATCTTAATTGATGCTATCAAAAAGAGAAAGTAGAGAATCAAAATAAATCGAATTTGAGCAATAAGCAATAAAGAAATGAACAATAAGCAATAAAGAAATTAGTAATAAGCAAAATTGTTAAGCAAATATGTCAAAGAACCAAAATCGTCAGCTCTTTTTTCATCTAATTTTCAAAGCAAATGAACTTATAAGCAAATTTCAAATGGATCTTCAAACTGCTTATGATGCATTTCATTCAAATACTTGGTTATGATATTGAAGTGTTGCATCTTCATAAATTTGAAATTCATGTTCAATGCTTTATATATGCTTTTGCTCAAGTATTTTGTCATCATCAAAAAGGGAGAGATTGTTGCTCCTTGAATTGATTTTGATGATTACAAAGTATTTGAGGGGGTTACTAATGATTTTGATTTGAAAAAAAATTATTGTATTTCAGGGGCAAAATCATAATTTTATCAAGTTCTGATTCAAAAGCCTCAAGAGCAAGAGCAGAAGATTTGTAATCTATTGGAGGCAATTTCAATATTTTTGGATGTATATTTTGAAAAAAAATTATGTTTATATATTTGAGTCAACCCCATAAGTCGACTCATGGTAAAAGAGACTGAACGGCACGTTATTTTTAGCTGGCACACCCAATTGAGTCATCCCCATGAGTCGATCCCTTTGCATGAGTCGACTCTATGAGTCGACCTCTGTTGCTATGCAAGCCAAAGATACAGAATTATCAATTTCTGTTCTGCGCCATATGAGCTGACCCCATGAGTCGACCTCTGTGCATGAGTCGACCCCTGCGATGAAAAAACTCCGTAACGGCTAGTTTTTAGCTCGTTTTGGCTGCATTTAATGCCCATTTAATATGCTCTAATGGCTCTATTTCAGCCCAGATTACTCTCCACCATCATTTGAAATTATAAAAGGTACTTAAAGGAGGGAATCAACAAAGTTTTGAAAAGATTCTTCAAGCATTCATTTCAACCCTAAGCAAGAGCCCTCTTGAAGTTAAAGAAGCTTTCATTTCAAGTTCACCAACCCCTCAAGAGCTCATTCAAGTCTTCAGCCACCTTGAGGAAAATCAGAAAAGCTTCCTTCTTATTGTGTAAAGTGTATTTAAAATTTTATTTGCTCATTAAAGAAGCTATATTTGTATTTCCGTGTGATTAACTGTTATACTCTGTTTTGAGTTGATTTTTTATTTTGGAAGGGTTCCAAAATGTGGAAAGGTTGATCCGAACCTTGAATCGGATTGTATTGGGTTGGCTTGTACCCGAAAAATAAGTGTTCTAGCTTGGAATAGCTAGAGTCGGAGGTTCCGACGTTGTATTGGATTGGCTTGTATCCGAAAAATAAGTGTTCTAGCTTGGAATAGCTAGAGTCGGAGGTTCCGATGTTGTATTCGATTTGAATACGGATTAGTGGATTTGAATTCCCAAGTAGAAGCTTGGAGAGTGGATATAGGTGCAAGGTTGGCACCGAACCACTATAAATCTTTTTGTTTGTGTTGTGCTTACTTGGTCTCCTTTTAAATTTTTTTATCTTCTTGCATTTTTGCATCCAATTTCTACACCTTGCATAAATTTTACTCTCCACATGTATCTTGTTCATTGTTAAATAATTTTTATAGTTGTAAGTTAATTTTAAATTTTTAGAAACCCAATTTATCTCTCCCCCTCTCTCTTGGGTTGCATAGCTGGACAACATTGAGAGATACCTATCTCTTGATTCTAAGTCCAATTCATCTCACATCAACATCCAATCAAGGGGACAGCTAGGCTGTTAGGGAAGCAAGTCATCACTAATGTTGGTTGTCTCCACTAATAACTTGGAAGTTTTTAAACCCACATTAATTAATCAATTCAAAGCTACTCATCCAACAAAGGCAAGAGGGGAAGAAAATGGACAGATAGGATCACTTCAATCAATGTTCTTGCCTACTATCAGCATGCCTATCAAGTCTACTTACAATATAAAACCAAGAGGCCAATGTCCATCTTTTAAATTATTTTCCTCTTTTGGTTCGACTTTTCTCCTAATGTCCTTGTCTCTTCTCCATCTTCTTTTCCCCTTTGTCTCTTTTCCCATCACCTCTTCAACGCCTATCTTCTCCACCGACGAGGCATTGAAAGGAGAGCAAAGGTGACCTTCCATTTGTAAAGAGGGCTTGCTAAAGGCCAAATTACTTGTCTAAAAGTGTGTTCTAATATCTACATTGCTTCTCCAATATCCCTTCCCCTCATACAAGTCAAATGGGCATGTCTTGAAAAAAATAATGTGCTAGAAACCTAGAGTATTCCACAGGCAAAATGCACTCTTGCATTCTTTAGTTAAAGAAAGATACAGATGAATTGACAACAAGTATGAATTATATAAAACTAATCATCATGTGTGGCACTTGTAGGCAGATTGGCAGTAGGTGAAGAAGCATCAATATCTGCCAAGCGGTCGCGCCACTTATGTTGAATGATTGCCGATATTTTATCGATGCACAATCTAATATTCTCATGAATGTATAGTCCAAAATCGTATTTTTTATGAGGGATGTGTGATGATATTGATGACATATTTGGGAGAAAAGATGCTATTGATGATATTATATTAAGCTTTTTGCAATATTGCAGTTATGGTATTATGTGAGGATTGAGTTTATAATGGCTTGTCCAATCTAGATGGTACCATTTGGTTCCCTCTTGGAACCTTAGCCCAACTTTCTTTTGGAGAAAGCTCCAACATAGCTTTGGAGGGAAAGTTACAGCTTTGGCATGAACCATGTGGAAGACTGTCCTCACTTTAGCAGTGCCATGTTGTGGGCCGGTCAACTTCAAGTCTCTCAACATTCAATAATGCAAAGGAGGTTATTGCCGAGTCACTTTCAGTCTAAAAAATTTTGGACAATGATCTTAAAAGATCTTAAAAATTATTCAACGAGTTTGTTAATGTAGACAGGGACTTTGATGGATGGAAGCAATTGAACTGAATATGAGTGAGTTGAGTTGGGATGTAGGGTGACAATTGGTTAGCTATCAGACTTGGATCGGAACTTCAAGCCAAATTCTCCATAACTAAGAGATTTAGTGTTAATGTTTTAGGTTCTGATCAGGTTAGCATCTGAGTTCCTCTACGAAGTATGATATTTCAAACTAGTCTTGGCCACTTGGAGTGAACTTTCAGAGGGTTATTTCAGTTTTGCCAAACCCATGGCATCTTGTTATGATCTAGAAGGATTTCCAGATATGATGTGAACCATTTTGGCCGCTATAAATAGGATTAGATATGATTCAGGAGCAAAATCCACCACATCGGAAGATCGAGTCACGAGTCAAATTTTTGGAGGCCATAATTTGATTATACAACATCTGATTGAGATATTTTTTTTATATATTTTTCAAAATAGACAGTTTTTCAAGAGTTGCATTGCGGCACATTGCACTTTACGAGACAACGTGCCTATCATTTAGGTCCAAATTTCATCATTTGGGACTTGAAATGGGCTGATCAAACTAAAAATCTTTTTGGCATAAGATTTTGATCAGACGTATCTTCGAAACTAAGAAACATCAAGAAAACAACAGAAGGTAAAGTTGATGTAGAAGTTGAGATCTACTTCTTGAAGAATTTTAATTTTTTTATATTTATTTCTACTAGTCATATCTATTTTTGGTATGAAAGTTTTATTAGAATTAGAAAAAGAAATCTAATCTAAATTTTACAAGGATAGATTTCATCATTATAAATAGAGACTATGAAATCAATCAATGAAAGAAAAAGAAACTTAAACTCTGCTTTTGTAATTGTTCTATTTTTTTAGTTTTTTTTTGAAAGATTCAAATTAAATAAATTAAAAAAAATCTTTCTTTTGCCTGATTGGATCATGTTCAAGATATCGAAAACTAAGCATGAGTTGAGATTGCCGATTTGGTTCAAGTTACTGCATAAATCCAGGTTTGAGATTGCTGGGTTTGCCTTGAGTAGAGTCAGCTCAGTTGCATCCTTAGTTCAAACTATAGAATAGATGAGGTGATATACGGACATGTACGTACTCATGTTGGGATCGAGAAAAGAAGATTGATATGGCATGTTTACTCTTTTATAATGCTGTCTAAAGGAAAATTCATGTAGCCATTTAGGCAACGTTTCCATGTGGTTAATTAAATCTATCTATGGGGTTCACCACCATCATATGTAAGTAAATCAATGTATAGACTTGGTTCACCATGATGGGATAAAGAAGCACATGCATGAATATATAGTGTGGTCCTCCTGCTACCTCTATATATGCGTATGATATAGAGTATCCCTAGAGTATATGCCGGGTCTATAAAACCTAGAAGATGCATGGGGTGGAAGGGTAAGATACTTATCAGCTCAGGCCTTTTGATGAGTCTAATATTTTACGAAAAAAAATAACATCGATAATTTCCTTCTAGAAGGATATGTCCACTGACATGTCCAATGTAAAAGTGGAGACCATCAAAGATGTTTCATTCATTTATAGTTTATACTACCCAAAAACAAAGATGTTTCATTTATCATGGTACACTATTAATTAATATCATAAAATAAGAAAGACACGGGACCCCCTCTATTTTGTTTGAAGTGATATCTAAGGTAAGCTTAATTGTAATAAAGTAAAGCATGAAAAAGAAATGATGAACGTACGTGGATTGGCTTATGTCACATGTAGTTCCAATTTCTGCCCACTGTGTTGTAACATGCATATAAGCTCGTACAGGAGGCATTTAAACCATGAACTTTATTATAATGCTCAAAAAAATATTTTAATTTTTTTATTTTTTATTTATTTTTTGATTCAGATTTTAATCCAATAGAACATCTATATGTATGACTGATGCGGTAAAAATTTTAAAAATTAAAATTAATTCATATCATAATTAATTTGCTTTTTTTTCAAATAATCTCCTATTCCACTGTGAACTATCGGAAGGGGATGAATGCGGAGGAGCCACGAGCATCAGAGATTGCGGGGTGGCGGCGATGGCATGAAGAAGCCACGAAAGATCGAGGGATCAATGGTGGTGACAATGTAGAGAAAGGGGTGGAGGGGGGGGGTTGGTAGGGGCATAAAGCGGCAGCGCATGCCTAAGGGGGGACCGACCGCTGGGGGAGAGGAGTTGGTGGCACGAAGGGAGTGTGGTCCACACCGAGGGGAGGTGTTGAGATTGTACATGCGCAGAGGAACGGAAGAAGCTTAAGGGCTTTGGGGGGAGCATAGAGCGGCTGCTGACGTCTGAGAGGGGGCGCGAAATCGAGAGCAGGAAAGACACAGACTATCGAAGGTGGGGAGAGAGGGGCTTGGGGGGGTGTAGAGCAGCAGTGGACACGTAAAGGGGGTGCGGAACCGAGAGAGGAGGCACAAGCTATCGGACGTGCAGAGAGGGGGGTAGGCAAGGGCACAAAGCGGCGACGGATGCCAAAGCGGGTGCACATGGAATCGAGAGCAAAGGAGGTTGGTGGCGCGGGCTGCGGGGGGTTGCCGGAGGGATTTGGAGGGTGTTGGTGGTGCGGAGGAAGAGTGAGCCATCGAGGGGCAAGTGTAGAAAAGCGGAGGACACTCCAGGGGCCAAGTGGTGGCGCAGAGAAGATATGAAGGGTTGGACGGAGGGGAGCGCGAAGGAGCGCGGGTGGTGCCAGAGGTCGGAGAGGTGGGGGGTTGGATGCGATGGAGCCACAAGCAAAAAAAAAGAAGAAAGAAGAATAAAATAATAATATATTATTATTATTTTTAAAAAAATAATATTATTGTTATTTTTAAAAAAATAAAATATATCAAAAAAATAATATATAATATTTTTATATTTTTTATAATAAAATATTATAAAAAAGTATCATAATAAAATTCTTAAAACCACGTCCTTATAATTAAGGACTAATTAATAGCAGTTCTCAACTTTAAAACATGAGAAAAACTATACCCGAAAGCGCCACCTCCCAGAGAGAGAGAGAGAGAAGATAGAGAAAAGGCAACGCGCATAATGCCTACGTACAGCTGGCTACATGGCGGTGTCCCTTGGACTGGAAATTCCTATTGTTCTACTTAGAGGAAGTTTGATGACGCCAATAAGCCTTCTCCAAGGGCAAATACAAACATCCAAGCTTTTCATAAATTATGTGATAAAAGTTTTCATTTGATAAGAAATGAGAAAGAGATGGAATCAAAAGATCAAGGGAGCCTTCAATCTCCAAATCTAGATTTTCTCTGGAATAAGAGAAGAACATCTTTCTAATGGATTATGATATTTCTAAAACGTAAAACTATAGATTGATGGTTCCACCCACTTCTATTCTTCATCTTCTTTCTTAGACACTTTTTATGCAACATTTCTATGAATAAGCAGTTAATTAGTGCAATATCTTAATCCCTACCAATCCCTTCTTCTACCAGTTGATCGATTATTTTGCCCATACCCTACATGCTCGAAGGTCATGCTTGCTCTATACCAAATCCATAGCCAAATCAACCACACATCACTCATATAAATATAATATGATGCACTTTGGCATTTCAAGGATGCACAAGTGTGCTAATAATGCTACGGATTGGATAGCATTAAATAGTATTGCTCGTAAGGGATTGACATGTGGATGTCTATGATCAATTTTCCTTCTCAGTTATTATTTATTAGATATTTTATTTTTTGATTTCTACGATTGTAGTTACTCTAGGTTGATTTAATAAATTTCTGTTTACCATTAAAAAAAAAAGAAGAAGTTGTCTCTTGAACTTGCTCAATCTCTGTTTAGGTTATATCTTGTATATGAAAGAATGATTGGTCTTTTTTCACAAGGCGAACCATATTGGATTGATCTTTGCACAGCTTTCAAAGTACCGTGTCAGCATCATGATCTACGCTGTGATGGAACAAAGAAGTTAAAAGGGTTTGAAAACTATACAAAGTGTGATCCAATGATTCATCTTGCGAAAAAAGATCAATCATTCTTTTGGTCAAATGATGCAACCCAAACCCCTCAATTCCTGTAGTCCGTCACCCTTACAAAGCCAAGACAGGCAGGCAGCTTACATGCTCCCCCTCTTTGAGCGAACTTGCCCAATGCGTCCCGTGTATTCTAGAGAGATCTAAAAAAAACAGAGAGAGAAGAGCATATGAATACAGGATTTGGATGGTATCTTTAATCCAAAAAAAAAAAAATGACTCACCTTCTTTCGCAATATCCATCATTGGATTGCACAATAGCCGCTTTAAAATCTACGCCGACGGATTAGAGGAAAGAGGTTGATTGCCACACACACACACACACAAAAAAAAAAAAAAAAAAAAAAAAAGAAGATCGATCATTCTTTGGAGAAGGATACAATTCGATCCCATAAGTATAAGGGACCAAACAATAATACAGCAACAGCAACAACTTAACAAAGAAGGTAGGCAAAAAGAAAAAAAAAAAAGAGAAAATAAATATTGGGTGGTGACGGTGGAACCACGAAACCGTCTCCATTGGACTGATGACAGCGGTACATGCAAATTAAGATGCAGTATCCCACCATTGCAGATTCTCTCTGCTGTCTGTACGTCCCCTTGTATCTTCCATGTGCTCACCCATCTACATTATATATATATATATATATATATATTATATATTATATATATATATATATATATATATCCAATTCATCACCCCATACACCATGACATGCACCACCTATGATATCTCAACGCCAAGAAGCTTCTCCTTCCTATCCTCTTCTTTATAATTTTTAAAACTATTTCACAGCCTGGAACTTGCTTTCCCTAGATTAGTCCCACTGGATCGAGATGGTGAGCACATAATGCCCTCGTTGTTGGTATATCTAGAGCTATATACACCTCTGCTCCCATGGAGATGGCTCGGCGAGTAGTTGGTTTCCTTGAAATGATTCATGGATCTTTGGACCACACGGTTGGGATCCATCCATCGGCCCCACTGATGGTTTGGTTTCAGAAGGAGGCAGAGGAATGATATGCATGCCTTGAAGGAGATCACTTAAATATCGCCACGATATGGTGGTACTATTGTTGGAAACGAGTGAGTAATGATAGGCTACTGGTCACGGTCCCCTCCTCATTGTGTTTGTTTTAGCCAACATCCCATGAGCTGTAGATGTACATCTACTCACAAGCACTTGGCCCTGGGCATCAAATGGCAGGACCACACAATTACAAGGTCAGTCACAGGCCGACAGAACCAAAAAGACTAGTGCAAAGGAGGGATGGAGTTAAAACGGAGATCAAATATTTCACTAGGTTAACATATGTGTGTGGAATTTTTTAACTTTATCATATTACGTACATCTAAGAACCAGAGGACTGACTTTGAGATATATTACCTACCTAAACTTATATGATTTAGAAGAAGGATATCATGCATGCCTCTCATTTACCTAACATTCTTGTTTGCAAAGTTGATCCAGACCTAATTATGTCAATAAAAAATTGGAGCGTCGAACCGACAAGTCTTTTAGCTTCTAGTTGGGGTTAATTCATGAATAATGATGTGATTTATTGTAAGACCTGACGCTGGAGAACTTTTTAAAGTGGCTTGGGAACAGGTCATGTCCAACCACATGAAGTCTGTTATAGAACCCTGTGGAAACTACCATTCCGGCTTCTTTAATAATCTTGTGGATGCTTCGGCTAACTCATTAGCATCCAAATGCTCGTAGGTTTCCACCTATTTTTCTACACCTCTCACTTGGCTTCACCCCTGGCTTTTTTGTACCACATCAACATCAAGTTCCCAAGTATTCCGATACCAAAAATTCATAAAAATTTATGGCCTCACTGCCGAACTGCTCTGCCCACCTCTCATGGTGTGACTCTCATTCATTGCCGCATAACAAACAGTGTTATAAAACCGTGTCCCACCCCCAACTCAAACCGATTTATGTGCCCCACCAGACTGTAAACTGTGTTTGATGATGATAGGATTCAAGTCGAGAACGTTTGCCTGTCACGGAAGAACACATTTTTTTATGCTTTTCCATCTTTGAAGCGTGAATCAGCAAGACTACCTGAAACATGGACCAGCACCAAGCATACCAATGGCCGCCCCCCCCCCCCCCCCTTTTTTTTTTTTTTTTCCTTTGCCTCCCTTTGCATGGTAGTTCATCGGCAGAACTATTATTACCTTCCTAATTCTACCCAACAAAGGCCCAAAGTTTCACTCACCTGTTATGGAAAGAGAAGCATTTCCTTGTCATGGGGCCCATAGCAAACAACTCCAAATAAAAACAAAGCCCCCTCTGATGATCTCCTGGCCTTATATATTCCTCTTTCCTCAAAAGAAAGAAAGACGAAAAAAAAGAAACTGGCTCTTTTACCTTCTCATTACCCCTAGAACATATATAGAGGCCGGTGACGGTGGTTGTGGTGGACCGGACGATAACGATACGTTATGGCCAACAGTACATGCATGCATGGTCCCCTTCTCCTCTCTTAAACGAAGATCTATCCCTAAGAATGGGCAGGCCAAGGCACCATGTGGAGGACTTATAATTGTCGGAGGCTTAGATCTGGACTCATGATTCCGCCCCACCATTGGTTGCCATCAAGAGACTTGGCCTGAAGGACCATTGTCCCAACAAACCCCACCGGCTCTCGCCGAGATACCGGCACCGCCGTTGGCTCGCTCTTTCTGTCCCAGCTCGGCACTTGATTGGTGGCCAAACTGAAGAACTCCCTCATTAAAAGGATGGAAGATGAGACAGCAGAATTAGGAGATGCCTCCCTCTCTTATGACAGCATCTCAACCAACAGTAAGAGGACAACGAGACAGCTTGTATTAGCTTGTGGTAGAAGGCAAGAAGAAGTGGTACTGCATGGAGTTTTGCTTTGGAGGGATTGTGGTTAAATCTTGGTGCATGGTGTTACAAGGTGGCGAACTTACCATTTTATTATCACGTAATGCGGTTTATTACTATTGATACTACATGCCCGTGTCTTTGTTTTAACTTTTTTCAGCTTTTGCTTGGTCCCTGTACCAGACTTTTACAGATTAGTATAGGTTGTAGGCTTTTGTGGGCAAGCCAGGGTCTCTTTTTGCAACGCGGGAGAGATGTAATGAGAAGTATATATTATATTGAGTGGTGCAAGTGATAGCCGCAGCTTGTTATTTATTTCTAAATAAATTTCTATGCTTTGTGTCCTCCGCGTAGTCATATCCGTGGAGTTGTATGGTAGTTAATCAGCAATGTCCAAACTCCAAATAGGGTCGATCTTATGCATCCAATTAGCACAGGTCTTATTAATCCTAAATATACTTAGCATTTTTACTTATCAAGGGAAACAGCAATATGATAAGTTAGTCCAAGATAGATACACATACAAATATTGGTCCACAAAAATCTACTACTCTACCACTAATCACTTGCCTTCTTTTTTCTAACAATTTGGTACAGTCATTGTTTCTTGGCTATAGAAACTGATACATCTAAGCTATGATATATTGTCCAAAATTTTATATTGCCATTAAAATTGATCTACTATGCCTTACCAAAAGAAGAAATAGATCTACCACTACCACCGGTCGCTTTTTTTTTAGCACTACTAATTTTTTATTTAGGATGCGTTTGGTTAAACTTTTTTGTTGGATATAAAATAACCCCAGCCGAAGTTCGTAAGAGGCCAACCCTCCCAGGACTCTTCCGGCTTCCGATCTTGTGCGGCATCTTTTTGAACTCCTCCGACCGTCCGAGCTTTCACAGTACCATCCGGACTTCTCCAGCAGTCGACCTTCCATAGTGTCCTCCAGATTTCTCCAACGGGTGAACTTCTATTGTACCCTCCGGACTTCTCCAATAATGAGCTCCTTCAGTCATCTATCGGACTGTTCCAGATGCTCTCTGAACTTCACTATCAGCCGATTTTCTATAATGATCGACTACTCTCCGAATCTCTTTCAGACTTCTTCCTGTCACGATCGACTTTACTCCGAGCTTCTTTCGGCCTTCGTCAATGTCCGGGCTTCTTCAGCAGCAGGACTTCTACAGTAACCAGACTCCATCTAAGTTTCTACAGTGGTCGACCGCCTTCCGAATTTCATCCGAGCTTCTACAATAAGCAGTCTCCATCTGGACTTCCACGGCAACCGGTCTCCATCCAAGCTTCTACAGTAAGCGGCCTCCTTCCGGACTCCTACAAGAATCGGACTCCGTCCGAACTTCTACAACAGAATTAGATTCCAGACGAACTTCTACAATGGACGGGCTCCATCTCAGTTACAACTGAGTAGTGCTGGATGCCAAGGAAGGAGTTTGAATCTTCTATGGTCTCCGCTATTATGACCTCCCAGTGATCAGCTCATATGGTGGTGGTCATGGACCACAAGACACGAAAGAAGCCATTGCATGGTCCTTGTTGGGATATACCGACTGACTCCGTATGCTGACTTATCCTCGGACCGGTCCGACCGACGTCCGACTCTATCCACCGGACAGACAGATGACTCCGACAATGACTGCCGACAATATCCGACCGAAGGTATACCGGCCAAACAGACCAATACTGTTTCCAACCGACTGAACCCATATCAATGACTCACTATCGGGGATGGCAGCCAACGTCCGACTTTCACAAGGCACCAAATCAGCCAACGTATTTTCGAGTCATCACCCGACGTTCCGGCAGTCGAATACCGACATACAGTCGCCAACTCGTCCGAACGTCGTACAACCGCTATGGGCTGTTGTCCTGTCAAGGACATGCTGTGCGGCCACCCTGGGGCATTGTCCGGCTAAAGACATGGGTTAATTCTGATGACCTGACAATCCATGCCGATTTGACAGCCCCCGACGATTTGACAACTCTCTAGTTATCTGCACCATTAATGGCGAGACTATACCGCATTCTACTATAAAACGAGGTAAGACAACAGTTTCGGTAAGTTTTCTTAAGCTTTCTCAAGCTCTGGAAAAGCTCTTAAGCTCTAAGCATTATCTCTAAACTTTGCTAAAATTTCATTCGAGTGCTCCATTTCTGTTGAAGCAGAGTACAGACTTGAGCATCGAAGGGTCTTGTCGGAGCACCCCCAACTCCGGTTTAGACTTTCCTTGTAGGTCCCGACGGCGGTCGTGATCCCCTCGACTCCAGCTTCTCTGGTATCGACGGAATTCTGCACCAACAGAATTGGCGCTAGAGGAAGAAAATGTGTCTTCGCAGGACCCTTATTCTTAAAGGAGTACTCAACAGGACTGTCTCCGATCATCTTCTTCGACATCTTCTTCTTCTTCTCCGCCAGATCCCAACCTGATGCCTCCCCGAAAGGCATCCACTAGGCGATCTACGGCCTCCATGGCCAGATCTCAGCAAGACCCGCCGGCTCCGGCCTCATCTTTAATTTTTCAGGCTCCTCTCCCTCCGGCAACGGCAGTCGGCATGGAGCAGTTCAACCTACTGGTTCAACAGATCAGGGGCCTCACCGAAGCGGTGCAGGCCATGCAGCAGCAGCAGCAGCAGCCGCAGGCATCTGTGCGGCTGGAAAGAGCATCATCGGAGTTTCAAAAGCCGACGATCGAGCGGCCCACTTGGGCCAGTCGCCCTGTATCCCCCGGAAAGAAAAAGCAGGGGGCGAAGAGCCCTCTGTCTGATCACGATTCCGCCCCCGGAGGTCCCTACCTCCATTCTGTCAGAAGATCCTCGAGATTCACGATCGAGAGGATCTCCTGGATCAAAGGTACTAAGAGATGGACCGACGGATTAAAGAGCTCCGTCATGCTCCCCCTGCTTACGGTGAGGATATCTGTACTGATCCTCTTTTTTTTCAAAAGATTATGCAGGAACCGATCCCATCGAACTTCAAGCTCCCCTAATTTGAGAGCTACGACGGGATCTCGGATCCGGTTGACCACCTGGAGGCCTTCCGGACAACAATGCTGCTCCATGGCGCGCCAGACGCCATCCTGTGCTGAACTTTTCCATCTACCTTGAAGGAAGCAGTAAGAAATTGGTACTCGGCATTGAAGTCGGGTACTATCTTCTCTTTTGATCAAATGAGCCACCAGTTTGCGGCTCATTTCGTCAGCAGCCGACGTCCCCGGAGAGGTTCGGAGTCCCTCGTCAACATCAAGCAAAAGAAGAGAGAATCCATCCGAACTTATGTCAACCGTTTTAACGCCGCCGCATTGGAGGTCCGAAACTTGGACCAATCGGTTGCAATGGCCGTCCTGAAGAGTGGTGTTCAAAAGAATGACCTTCTATTTTTTCTGAAAAAAAAGTATCCCAAGGACTTCGCTGATTTGCTGGCTTGGGCAGAAGGATATGCCCAGCAGAGGAAGCCTTCAAGCTAAAGGATGAGGAGGCCATGAAGAAGCGACAGGCAGGTGACTCCGGCAAGCCCGCAGCTGAAAAAGGGCCGAGTGAAGCTCGACCGCATTCTTAAACTCTCTTCGGATACAAGCGTGTCCGAACTCCCCCCCGAGCTCGTAGGCAGAAAAGCCTGGACGTAAAGTTCGACGGAGCTCTCCCCCAAGAAGATTCCATAGCTACGCCCCTCTCAATGCTCCAAAAACTCAAGTGCTGATGGAGATCAGGGAGTAGCTGCCAAGACCAAAAAGGATGTGCACACACCCGAAAAGCGTAATCCTAACAAGTTCTGCCTCTATCATCGTAACCACGATCACGACAAGGAGGAGTGTATTCAGCTTCGAGACGAGATCAAGGAGCTCATCAGACGAGGTCGGCTCAACAGATTCATCTGACGCCGGCCTGAAGGTAGGAAAGATCGATCGAGGGCCCTACCACCATCAAAGCCGTCAAGGAGGGAAGAATAACCTGAAGATCGACCTCCAATCGGGATCATCAACACCATCTCTGGAGGACCCCAACGGGGAGCAGCCAGTGGATCGATCAGACCCCCCAAGCGGCAGAGAACTGAAGAATCTATAACCTTTACTGAAGAAGATGTCCAGGAGATTCAATTTTCCCATAAGATGTGGTTGTAGTTTCTTTAAATATTGCTGACTATGATGTACGTCGCATCCTTGTTGATAATGAAAGCTCGATCGATATTTTATTTTACGATGCATTCTCAAAAATATCCATTTCAGATGATCGATTAGGGCTGATAAGCTTCCCATTGGTAGGGTTCACTGGCGATGCTATGCCAGTGGAAGGAGTAATAACTTTGACCGTAGTTGCAGGTCGGTGCCCGAAACAATCTAGAGCGCAAGTGAATTTCCTAGTAGTAAGGGCGTCGTCTGCCTACAACGCAATACTCGGCCGACCTAGCCTCAACACCCTCCGAGCTGTGGTATCGACCTACCATTTGAAGTTGAAATTTCCTACAAGCCAAGGGGTCGGAGAGGTCAGAGGAGATCAAGTTCTGGCAAGACACTGCTATAACATAACCTTACAAAGAAATGGTCAGTCTGACCCCTGTCCGGTTGATGGATTAGACACCCACGATGACCTTGCTGAAGAACGGGGTGAGCCAATCGAAGATCTTGTCCCCATTCCTTTGAACGATAGAAATGAAGAGCACGTGGTAAAGATCGGCTCCAACCTGGGAGAAGAGGTACGGACACAGCTCATCAATTTTCTACAAAAGAATACGGATGTTTTCTCTTGAGTTCCAACGAACATACTGGAGATTGATGCGGAAGTCATGGAACACCGTCTAGCTGTCGATCTGAAACGTCGGTCGATGAAGGAAAAAATTCGAGGTCATGCACCGGAAAGGCAGAAGGCAATAGCTGAGGAAGTTGATAAACTCCTGAAAACTGGATTCATCAGAGAAGTCAACTATCCGAACTGGATCTCCAATGTGGCTCTCATCAAGAAGACGAACGGCAAGTGGAGGATGTGTATAGACTTCAAAAAGCTAAACAAAGTCTTCCCGAAGGACAGTTACCCTCTGTCCAGAATTAACCAATTAGTGGATGCAACCTCGGGCCACGAGCTTCTCACTTTCATAGATGCATTCTCCGGCTACAATCAAATCAGGATGGCACCAGAGGATGAAGAAAAGACTGCTTTTATCACTGATCATGATCTTTTCTGTTACAGGGTCATGTCTTTTGGCCTCAAAAATACTGGGGCGACCTATCAACGACTGGTGAACAAGATCTTTAAGGAGCAGATCGACTGCAACATAGAGGTCTACATGGATGACATGCTTGTAAAAAGTAAATCCTTAATGAACCACGTCACCGACCTTGAGGAGACCTTCAGCACCCTCCGAAAATACAAGATGAAGCTGAACCCAACCAAATGCACTTTTGGAGTAACCTCAGAAAAATTCTTGGACTTTATGGTATCGGGGTGCTGGATCGAAGCAAATCCAAAAAAGATTCGTGCCATCTAGAAAATGACCACCTCAAAGTCAATAAAGAAAGTTCAGCGCCTTATTGGGAGAGTAGCAGCTCTGAATCGCTTCGTCTCAAGGTCGGCCGAACGGTGCCTACCTTTCTTTCAGACTCTCAAGCAGTCGAAGAACTTCTGTTGGACTGCTGAATGTCAGCAAGCATTCGAAGAATTAAAGAACTACCTCGGCTCACCTCCGCTATTGGCAAAGTCAGAACCTGGAAAGGAGTTGTTCCTGTACCTGACGGTCTTCCCTGTGGCTCTCGCAGTAGTTCTGGTTAAGGAAGAAATAAAAATTCAACAGTCGATCTACTACATAAGTCGAGTATTGAGAGATGCCGAAACCAGGTACACTAAGTTAGAAAAACTAACTTACGCCCTGTTGATTGCAGTCCGAAGGCTCCGACCTTACTTTCAAGGGCACACCATAACACTGCTCACCGACCAGTCGATCAAGGC
This sequence comes from Elaeis guineensis, assembly GCF_000442705.2. Lineage (NCBI taxonomy): Eukaryota > Viridiplantae > Streptophyta > Magnoliopsida > Arecales > Arecaceae > Elaeis > Elaeis guineensis. Next base: position 52,590,130 of record NC_025996.2, on the reverse strand, counting down.
AGTTCTGCATCGAGCGGATGCTTTCGAAAGGATAGCGAAATTAGCGATCGAGCTCATGAAATTCGACATCAACTATCGACTTCGACCGACGATAAAAGCTCAGATACTAGCAGACTTCATAGTGGAATGCACTATCCCGGAAGAAGCCAAACTTGAACGAGGTGAAGCTGACAACCCAGGGCTCCAGTCAAACTCCCCTGAGGAAAGAACAGATCTTTCTGATGGTTTTTGGGCCCTCTACGTGGATGGTTCCTCCAACATGTCAGGCGCAGGTGCGGGCCTGATCTTGGTCAATCCGGAAGAAATTATCGCGGAGTACGCGCTGCGCTTCGAATTTCCTGCGATAAATAACGGAGCAAAATATGAAGCTCTGATTGCAGGACTGAAGATCATCAAAGAATTAGAAGTAGATCGGCTCCAAGTCTACAGTGACTCTCAATTGGTGGTGGGATAAGTCAGCAAAACTATGAAGCTCGAGAGGACAGTATGGCCAAGTATCTCGAAAAGGTAAAGAGATCATCCCTGCCTTTGGCAGCTTTGACATCAAGCAGATTCCAAGAGCAGAAAATATCAGGGCCGATCTTCTCTCCAAATTGGCTACACTGGCTCCGGCTGAACTATCCAAGGAAGTCCTCTTCGAAATTCTGAAATGTCCAAGTACGGAAGAACCGCAGCTTGTAATGGAGATCAGCCATGAACCCAGCTGGATTGACCCACTGGTTGCATACCTCAAGGACGGGATACTTCCTCATGATGCAAAAGAAGCTCAGAAGCTTAGAAACTAGGTCTCCGATATATCCTTTATGAGGACAAGCTGTATAAGAGATCGTACTCTTTGCCTCTCCTAAAATGTCTCCGACCTTCTGAAGCTGACTTTGCCTTGTCGGAGGTACATGAAGGAGTCTGCGGAAGTCACTTGGGATCAGATCTTTATCCCACAAACTACTCCGATAAGGTTATTACTGGCCTACAATGCACCACGACTCCATTGAATATGTCAGAAAGTGTGATCGGTGTCAGAGATATGCGAATATCCAAAGACAGCCTGCCTCCGAACTTACACCTTTGAGTGCCCCATGGTCGTTTGCATAATGGGGAATGGATATCCTTAGACCTTTTCCCATGACGTTCGGACAGCTGAAGTTCCTCCTGGTAGCAATTGACTACTTCACCAAGTGGGTCGAAGTCGAACTTTTGGCAAAAATCACGAAAGCTAAAGTGCAGGACTTTGTCTGGAAGTCAATCGTTTGTAGGTTCGGCCTATTCAGAACTCTCATTACTGATAATGGGCTATAATTTACTGGAGCAAAGTTTGCTGAATTTTGTGAGGACTTAAACATCTTCCATAACTTCACATCAGTAGCCCATCCGCGGACAAACAGCGAAGCCGAGGTGACCAACAGGACTCTGTTGCAAGGAATCAATGCAAGATTTGAAAAAGCAAAAAAAATTTATGCAGACGAGCTTTATCATGTGTCATGGGCATACCGAACTATCCAAAGACTGCCCACGGGGGAGACTCCTTTTGCCTTAGCCTTCGGAACAGAAGCCGTTATCTCGATTGAACTCAAGCTTCTGTCGGTGTGAGTCGTGGCATTCGACGAGCAGCGCAACTCACAGGATCTAAAGGCCAACCTCGACTTGTTAGAAGAAAAGTGGGAGACAGCTCAAGTTCGGATGGCAGCCTACAAGCAGAAAGTAGTCTGCTACTACAACTCCCGGGTCAAGAGCAAAGCCTTCAGAGTGGGAGACTTAGTACTTCGGCGAGCCGCTGTTTCACAACCTCAAAACCAAGGAAAACTTGTCCCAAACTGGGAAGGCCCGTATGAAGTCAGGGAGGTAGTCTGGCCCAGAACATACTATCTAAAAGAGCTCAGAAGAGTAGACCTTCCACGATCATGAAATTCGAAAAATCTACGAATGTATTACCGATAACTTTGTCTTAAATAAAAATTTCATATTCGCATATCTTTTTTTTTGGCATGAGCTTATAACGACAGGGAATAGCTCCTTCAGACAATCGAAACTAAGCGTGTTAGGAACAGGAAGAAGACCTCATCCTAACATGAGCAAAGTCGAAGATCCGATTATTAAGAGATCAGATAGGGGAGAGGCCCTCGCAACGGCCCTTATGCGCCCCCACAGCCATATTAGGAACAGAAGAAGGACCTCATCCTAACATGAGCAAAGTCGAAGACTCGATTATTAAGAGATCGAATGAGGAGAGAGGTCCTCGCAACGGCCCTTATGCGCCCTCACAGCCATGTTAAGAACAGGAGAAGGACCTCGTCCTAACATGAGCAAAGTCGAAGACTCGATTATTAAGAGACCGGATGGGAGAAGAGGCCTTTGCAATGGCCCTTATGCGCCCCCACAGTCATATTAGGAACAGAAGGAGGACCTCATCCTAACACGAGCAAAATCGAAGATCCGGTTATTAAGAGACCGGATGGGAGGAGAGGCCCTCGCAATGGCCCTTATATGTCCCCACAGTCATGATAAGAACAGGAGGAGAATCTCGTCCTAACATGAGCAAAGTCGAAGACCCAGTTATTAAGAGACCGGATGGGGGGAGATTCCCTCGCAACGGTTCTTATGTGCCCCCAAGCCCTGTTAGGAACAGGAGGAAGATCTCTTCCTAACATGAGCTGAAATTGACTGTGTCGGAAATAGGAGGAGAATCTCATCCCGATACAAATGAAGATCTGGTTGTTTAAGATCGGATAAGAGGAAAAGCCTCCTCAACGGCTCCTCTACACCCCTACAACCCCGTTAGGAGTAGAGAGAAAACCCTCGTCCAAACATTAAAAAAAAATAGAATTAGAAAAAAAGAAAAAGCGATGAGCTATGCCAGAGATGAAAAAAAAAGTGAACTACATCTAAGACACAAGGAATCTCATCTCAACAAGGAAGAAAATTCTTGTCAAAAATCTTCAGTCTCTAAGGGGAAACCCAACGCTAGCAGGAGAAAATAGATTTCCTCAAAGTAACGAGAAGTTCGAGCTCCAAGCTCGAACATCAAGAGAAAATATCAAATTCAAATGGCCTCGAAAAGACCTTCGATCATGAACAAAAAGGGCGAATCAATGCGATGATGACCAGGAACCTTCAAACAACGTCGACATCGAATAAGACAAAAGACAAGAGAAGCTCGGTAAACGATAATTCAGAGCAAGAATAGACAAGGTAATGAGAAAATTCTTTTTTATTTCATTAGTAAAGAGTGCATTACAAAAGCCTTTGAAGGCCAAAAAAAATGACAACAAAAAAAGAAAAGAATACATGGAACAAAAGGTAAAAGAAGCTCTAAGAAAGCTCGATTTCTTCGGACTTCGAACTCTCGGTTCCAGCTATTATCAGGGATTGCTTTAAGTTCTCAACTTCTTCTTCCAGTTTCTTCTTTCTTAACAGCATCTCCCGAGATATTTGGTGAAACCACTGGCTTTCGCCCTCCGATTTTCGAAGCCTCTTCCTCAGAACTTCAGACTCCGCTTCTGCATCTTTGACCGCCTGCTGCTCATAGGTCAGCTGAATTTTCAGCCGCTGCAGTTCGGCCTTCTCCTTCCCAAGGGCTACGGACAGTTCTTCCGTGGTCCCCCTCAAGGATCGGAGCTCGTCGGAGCCCTGAACCGAAATGGCCTGGGCTCTTTCAGACAACTGCTTCTGAAGGCGAGCAACCTCATCGGTCGTCATCTTGAGCCTCCTTCTATAGTTGTCTATTTGCCCGCACCAGCCGACTCGGCAAGTGCTGTAATTCGTCTCGGCATCCTGTAGCTGCTTCTGGAGGTCGGAGAATTTCTTCGACCAGTCCCGACCGTGATCAGCCTGAGTTAGAAATCGGGATGAGCTCCCTTCTAATTGGCCGATCTTCTCCCGTGCGGCGCCAACTCGACCTTGAGGGAGCTGATCTTGGAGGCCTGAGTCCAAGATCGGTCGCTGGCGCGTTTCTGAAGTTCCTCAAGCTCCTTCTTGAAGTTGGCTTTCTTCCGGCTGTAGTCCATGAAGTCCTTTTTATGGAGGTTCTGAAGGCAAGTAACCTCCACGATGGCTTTCGAATGGCTCTCTCTCAGCCTGTGAAGTTCATCGTCCATCTTCTTTGATTTCTTCGTTAGGTGATGAACTTTCTTTCTCAGATCTCGGATCATAGGCTTCAAAAGAATCCCCTGCAGTAGGGGAAGAGCTTCGACAGGGCACTGTTGTCAAAAAATAAGAGCGTCACAATGCAAATCATTGCGAAAAAAAAAGAAAAAAAATAGAAGAAGAAAAAAGAGCTCTCTGTAAAGAGGAATCCGATTTCATCGATTGAATAATTCTTAAGTACAAGAGAAAGAAAAAAAAAATTGTAACAACGAAAAAGTACAAAATTAGAGGTCTCGGACCTCTGGAGCAGAAGTGGAGGAGCTCGGCACCCCCGGAAGGTCGGTCATGGTAGTTGCGGCAGTTAAAGAGGTTCCGACTGGAGGGAGACCGGCAGCAGCTTCAGAAGGTCCGGCTTCATCATCGGACGCTTCATTCAGGAAGCTGAGGTTGAGTTTGGAAAATTTTCTGACCACCTTCTCCTGGCAAAGCTCGAAGCCCTTAATGAAGGCGGCCTGGCCGAACTTAATGTTCAGATCCCTCATCTCGGAGGAGGTCTTGAACTCCTCCACTGCCTGGGCCCTTGCCTCCGAGACTAAGATCGGGATCTGCTCCTTCAGCTTGGAGACCTCGGCCTCTGCCTTCCTTCTTTCCTCCTCCAAAGCAGCCCTCAGATCCGTCAAGTTTGTTCCTCCTTCTGGAGTGCCTCTTGGAGACTCGCGACTTCGGCGACCTTCTCCTTAAGACGGGCAGCCTCAGCCTGGCGACCTTCCTTCACCTGGGCTGCTTCCTTCGTTCATCGCCTCGATGTTGGCAATGAGCTGATGTCCAATTTGCAAGAGCGGCCAGGAAGTCAATATGAAAGCTAAGGAATGCACTAAGTGAAGAAGCGAAAGGAAGAAAAAAGTAAATCGGCCTACCTCAAGAAAGGACCCCAGAGAGTCTCAAACCCGTTGTTCAGGATCGGCATGGACGATCCTGTGGACGATCTCAGGGCAAAATGCACCCGTCGACCAACCTTTTTATTAAATCCCTGTTGTTGAAGGGATTCTCCCCCGGATCCTCTTCGAAGCTATTGGACCTTTCGATGGTGCCCTACTGCTGCTGATCTTGCGGACCACCGTCTTCTTCCTTCTCTTCCTTTAGGCCCCCGGTGCCTCCTCGAGATGAGACTCGGGAGCGGGAACCTCGACTGGAGGGCTTCTTGAAAAAGCTCGGGGGACTGTGGGCTCGATGTCGGAGGAGGCATCACCGACAATGGCCGTCTGGGCAAGCACGGGCGAGCTTGTCTCCTCTACCCTCGCCTTCTTCGCCGACCTAGAAGTTGCAGCACCTTTCTTCTTATGGGCCTTGAGACCCTTGGATAGTATCCGAGCTGCGTCTGCATCCATATCTGCAATGAAAAAAGATCAGCATAACTTAGAAACAGAACAAGAGAAAAGAAAGCAGCGAATAACTTGAGAAAAAAAAAATACTGAAGGGTTGAGAGGGCTCAGGCCGATATTGAATAAAAGTTGCTCCTTCAGAAGGTCGGAGAGGAGAGGAGCTGGATAAGCCTTAAGTTTATTGGAGGCTTCTAGATCATCCTTTCCTAAGCTAGAAGCCCGACGGACGGAGTCCCTCAGGGAGCCCCAGGGGGGCAACCCCAGCTTCAGGGTCGGGCATCGGACGTAGAAGTACCTCTCCTTCCAGTTGTGGATAGAAGAGGAGGCACCTTTCAGTAACCCCTTCCTACCGAACTGGAGAGAAAGTACCACCAGTCCTTTGTCGAAGGATAACGCTTAAAGGTATAAAAGTTTCTAAACAAGGAAAGAGTTGGCCGGACTTCAGCTAAATGACAGAGGGAAAGAAATCTATCAGAAACCTAAAGGAGTTCGGCACTACAGAAACTAGAGAAATATTTAAAAAGCGAAAAAAAGCAACAACAAAAGGTGGGAGTGGAAGTCGAAGTCCGGCGCGGAAGGCTTCCTGGTATAAACAAAACCGGCCAGGGGGAGGGGCGCTAGCCCAATCAGTTGGCCCGAAAGCTCAAGCTCATACTTCGGAGGAACCCCGTACTGATCCTAATCAGCGAGAGTTCGTCCGAGGTCAAAGAGCTGGGAATGGTGTCTGGTACAAAGATCGAACGAGGTCCGACCTAAGTACGGTTCATCTACAGTACTAGGATTTTGGAGGGCTGGAGCTGATGAACTTCTAGAACTATTAGAAGAGGAAGTGTTGGAGGACATTTTGAATCAAATGAAAATTCAAAAAAAATCTCAAAAAATTGAGAAAAATAGGAAACAAGGCGCTCGCAGAGAAACGGAACGGGCAGAATGCAGAGGAGGAAAAATGGAAGAACAGCAAGAAAAAGAAGGGTTCCGAAACTAACCTAGGCTGGTCCGAGAGGTGCGGAAAGGCAGCGAAGGCAATGGAGGTCGACCTAAAGGGCGCCTAAGACCGAGAGGGACGCTGGAGGAGGATGAAGCTCTCGGGGAAGAAGAGGGGATCGAAGAAAAATCTCAGACAAGGTGAAACCCCAGAAGGAGGGGGACGGATTTAAATAGACCTCAGGGTCCGACGCAATAATGATTGCAGATCTCTTTTGGCCGATCTACAACCGCCGCGTGTCCCACTCATTGTGGCAGACAGCTGACGACTGACAGAATCATATTGCACCGTACCTGAGGCGACGCTCCAGTGAAAATTCCGAAAAAATCTTTTCGGATCGCCTTGATTTGAAAAGACTCTAGCACCGGTGCGCCAAACACCAAAATATCTGGAAACAATCGAGTATGAAAATCAAGGAGGCAACTTCGGCTATAAAAATTTTTCTGTACTTCCTTCATTCGAAACCCGAACTCGGAAGTAAGGGGGCTAGTGTTGGGTATAAAATAACCCCAGCCGAAGTTCATAAGAGGCCAACCCTCCCAGGACTCTTCCAGCTTCCGACCTTGTGCGGCATCTTTTTGAACTCCCCCGATCGTCCGAGCTTCCACAGTACCATCCGGACTCTCCAGCAGTCGACCTTCCACAGTGTCCTCTAGATTCTTCCAATGGACGAACTCCTATTGTACCCTCTAGACTTCTCCAATAATGAGCTCCTTCAGTCATCTATCGGACTGCTCCAGATGCTCTCTGGGCTTCACTATCAGTCGATTTTCTACAGTGATCGACTACTCTCCGAATCTCTTCCGGACTTCCTCCTGTCACGATCGACTTTACCCGAGCTTCTTTCGGGCTTCGTCAATGTCCGAGCTTCTTCAGCAGCAGAACTTCTACAATAACCAGACTCCATCCAAGTTTCTACAGTGGTCGACCGTCTTCCGAATTTCATCCGAGCTTCTACAATAAGCGATCTCCATCTAGACTTCCATGGCAACCGATCTCCATCCGAGCTTCTACAGTAAGTGACCTCCTTCCAGACTCCTACAAGAATCGAACTCCGTCCGAATTTCTATAATAGAATTAGATTCCAAACAAACTTCTACAACGGACGGACTCCATCTCAATTACAACTGAGTAGTGCTGGATGCCAAGAAAGGAGTTTGAATCTTCTATGGTCTCCGCTATTATGACCTCCCAGTGATCAGCTCGTGGTGGTGGTCATGGACCACAAGACAGAAAAAAAGCCATTGCATGATCCTTGTTGGGATATACCGACTGACCCCCGTACGCCGACTTATCCTCGGACCGATCCGACCAACGCCCGACTCTACCCACCGGACAAACAGACGACTCCAACAATGACTGCCGACAATATCCGATCGAAGGTATGCCGGTCAAACAGACCAATACTATTTTCAACCGGTCAAACAACCGAACCCATATCACCGACTCACTATCGGGGGTGGCAGCTGACGTCCGACTTTCACAAGGCACCAGATCAGCCGACGGTGTTTTCGAGTCATCACCCGACGTCCCGACAGTCGAATACCGACATACAGTCAACCAGCCCATCTGAATGCAGTACAACCGCTATGGGCTGTTGTCCTGTCAAGAACATGCTGTGCGGCCGTCCTGAGGCATTGTCCGACCAAGGACATGGGTTAATTCTGATGACCTGACAACCCACGTCGATTTGACAGCCCTCAATGATTTGACAACTCCCTAATTGTCTGCACCAGTAATGACGGGACCATACCGCATTCTACTATAAAACGGGGTAAGGCAACAGTTTCGGTAAGTTTCTCAAGCTTTCTCAAGCTCTGAAAAGCTCTTAAGCTCTAAGCATTATCTCTAAACTCTGCTCAAATCTCATTCGAGTGCTCCATTTCTGTTGAAGCAGAGTACTGACTTGAGCATCGGAAGGTCTTGCTGGAACACCTCCAACTCCGGTTTAGACTTTTCTTGCAGGTTCCGACGGCGGCCGTGATCCCCTCGACTCCAGCTTCTCCGGCATCGACGAAATTCTGCACCAATATTTTTTATTTTTGATTTTTAATTTTTTAAAATATTTTTATTTTTTTTTAATTTTTGCTATTGAGTAAAAGTAAAAACGTAAAAAGTATATTTGGTAATTACGTTGCTATATAGTAAAAAGTAATATTTGGGGATGGCAGGTGAAGAGCTCGATGAGGGAGAAGGATCCAGAAAAAGAGGGAGAAGGGGGTGGGGAGGTGAAGAGCTCGATGAGAGAGAAGGGTTTGAGCTCTTTACTTTTTGATTTGGCATTTTAGATGTACGGAAGCAAAAAATAAAAAAATAAATTTTAAAAAATAAAATTTTTTTGCTTTGCATATAAAGTAATTATTTTGATTTTTTTATTTTTACTTTTTTTTTTCACGATGTTATCAAACATTGCTTTTTGATTTTTACTTTTTAAAAATCAAAAAGCAAAAAAAATACTTTTTTAATGGCTAACCAAACGCACTCTTAGTGTACACACACATATGCTGTTACTTTTTGTTTCAAAAATACCCTTAGGGGGTGTTTGATTGGAGGAAGTGGAGGTCTGGAATCAGAATTGAAATGGATACTCCCATTCCAACTGTTTGGTTGGGAGGAGTCCCATTCCAATTCCGATTCTGGAGTGGAATGGAAATGACTCAATCTCTATAGAACTCAATCTCTATTCTCCTTTATGGATTCAAATTTTCATTGCAATTTCGATTCTGATTCCGACTCCGATCACGAACCAAACACTTCAAAAGATTTGGCCATTCCAATTCTGATTCCAAACCATTTCGATTTTCATTCCCTTTCTAATTTCGATTGCGAACCAAATACCCCTTAGTGTTTTTACTTACTTTTATCTCAAAAAGGGCATTTTTCAGTAATTTTAATAATTAAACAAGGATAGTAAATGTGGTTTACACTAGTCATGGGAAATTTATGGAATCGGGGATTTCCATTTATTCATGATTTAATTTGAATTATCGATGATCAATGATCTTTTTTTTTTTTGTTGTTCTGTGACTTTTGGTATTTACCCCTAAAATAACTGGATACATCCTCCTAATTATCTTAAGTAACTCTTTGTAGTAGAGGCACAAATAAGAATATTATCTTAATCAAACCCATTAATATCACACATAATCGTGCCATGAAAATGCTATTATTCACTATATAAGATTTTTATTTAAGCTTTCCTCTCTTTTCTCTTTTTTTCTCTTTCTTGATGGACAAAAACACCATTAACCCAAACTTATTCAAAAAATTATAAGTAAACCAAAGAAAATACTATTATTCATTATTTTTTTTAAAATATTAAAAAAAATTCATAATTTTCTTTATAGTCGTACTTGTAAACGGAGGATACTAACCGTATTTTGGGATAATATTTTCAGATATTTTTTTCATGAAGAATGAAAATATCTTAAGACATTGTCTCGTACATTTACAATTTATTTTTTTTGTTTTTGATTTTCTATCAATTATTATAATATTTTTTTATAATCAAAATTTTTATTAATTTTTTAAATTATATCTGAAATTTTAAATATTATCCTAACGTGAACAAAGGAAAACAGTTATGGAACTCACAAGTCCGTCATGGCTGCGCCGAGTCAAACCGGCGGACCATTTCGGTCCGAAAACCCGTGCCCTTTCCCACCCCTCCACGGCTCGACAACAACACCACCATGACTCGTTGTACCAATGAAACACCACCGTTAGTAAAGAGTGGGAGTGTTACTGCGCCACGTTTACGTAAAAACTGGGGAATTGGCCACCCGACCGCAGTATCAAAACCAAATAAAAGAACAGATGGCCCAGAGAGAGAAATAAAAAAGGCAAGAGAGAGAGAGAGAGACAGTAGTATGTAGGGGGAGGTGAGATAATAGAGCGATAAAGACCGCATCCCATGTCATCGTTTTTAGACGATGGATAGAATCGATAGATCTACTCCCTCCCTCCCCCGACGCCCACACCAACGCCTACATCATTTTTCCTCGCATCGGGTTTCGCTCCCCTTCTCTTCTCCCCCGATCCCCGCCCCATATCTACGCACCCTTTCGGTTTCGATAACTCCGTCGCCGCCGCCGCAACCGCTTCTTGTACGATAACTCGCCTCTCTGGCGCCCCCTCGCGACCGTTATGCCGGTGGCGAGATGAGCAGTCCCTCGGACGAAGAGGAGGAGGACGAGGAGGAGGAATTTTACGAGCCGCTTGATCGGATTCTCTCGTCGTCGTGCTCCTCCACCTCCGCCTCCGACGACGACGACGCCGACCCACACCGCCGCCGCCGCCGCCACCACCACCTCCCCCACTTCCCGCTGCCGTCCTCTGTGTCCCTCGACGTCTGGATCTCCGAGCCGGCGTCCGTGGAGGTGCGCCGTCGGCGGCTTCTCCAACAGCTGGGCCTCGCCGGCGATCCCGCCCTCGCTCGCCGCAAATCCCCCGCCGCCGGCGACCCCGATGGAGCCGGCGGTGAGGTGGGGATTCGGGAAGGGGAGATCGGGAGATCCGTGTCCTGTGACGGCCTCTGCCGTCGCCCCGGTTCTTCCTCCTCCGCCGTCACCGCCGCCACTGGCCCGCCATCGCGCGATCTAGATCCGACGGCTCCGTGGATCCCGGTCCTTTATGTAATCAGCTGCAGTTACAGCCGCCGCAGGTGCGCCATCTTCAGCAGTCGATCCATTTGCCGGTCTCCAGCAAGCCGCCTCTCGTCGGGAGAACCCGGCCAGCATCGGCCGGGAATCCTGAGGTATCCGACGCGGATGGCGGAGGCGGAGAGCGCCGGGAAGATGGCGACGACGGGGATAATGATGATCCGAGGTACTTGATCAAGAATCTTGATAACGGGAGGGAGTTTGTGGTAAAGGAGTTTAGGGAGGACGGGATGTGGAATAAACTGAGGGAGGTCGGGACCGGACGGCAGCTCACAATGGAGGAATTCGAGATGTGCGTCGGCCTGTCTCCTATAGTCCAGGAGCTCATGAGACGGCAAAATGTGGAGGAGTCCGCGAAGGGCAGTGGCCTTGGGGACCCTGGTGGCGGGCCGAGAGCCGGCGCTGGGTTTGCTGGCCCGATGAGGTTGAAGAAGAAGGGTAGCTGGCTCAAGAGCATCAAGAACGTTGCAGGCTCCGTGGTGGCTGGAGGCCACCACAGGGACACGCGGAGCAGTGATGAGAAGGACACATCGTCGGAGAAAGGAGGGAGGAGGTCGAGCTCTGCCACTGATGACAGCCAGGATGGGTTGCACTCTCTCCATCACCACCATGGCTCCGAGCGGACTAAGGTCCGGCAGTATGGCAAGTCTCACAAGGAGCTCAGTGGTCTGTACATGACACAGGAGATTCAGGCCCACAAAGGGTCCATCTGGAGTATCAAATTCAGCTTGGATGGGCGGTACTTGGCGACTGCAGGGGAGGACTGCATCATTCATGTGTGGGAGGTGACGGAGCATGAGAGGAAGGGGAATTGCCGGTGGATAGGAGGATAATGGGAGTTGCATTCCTTTTGCTGCGATTAATAATGGATTGCCAGAGCCAACATTGGCACTAGCTTGTGTGGAAGGGAACAACTGGGAGAAGAAGAGGAAGCAAACGTCCCTGGTGGCAGGAAGTCCATGAGTTCGGACCATCTGATGGTGCCAGATCATTTGTTTGCACTGTCTTGATAAGCCGGTCTGCTCTTTCAGAGGGCACCTGGATGATATTCTTGATCTCTCGTGGTCGAAATCACAGGTATATCTCCAATTGCACTGACTGAATTTTTGATATGTATAAGAGAAGGATAGTTTATATTCGAAATTCAGGAACTATGTTATAACATTTGTTTAGCACATATGGTTCTCCGTCAGTAATTGTTGCTAAAGAATTGACAAAGTTAACAGACATCCTTTTTTTTTCTTCATCATCATCATCTTCTTTTGTCTTTCTCTGTGAGAGAATATAAGCTTGAGGAAGTATATAATTTGGTCTGACACCTAAATTTTAGAACAGAGATATTGTTTCTAATGACTCTTACTTCTAAGATGCTTGAGGAGAATTTCTGATGGAAGATCAATGTTTAATGAGATAAAGACAAATCTAATTGGGTGAAAGTTTGGAGCAAGACAGATAAAACATCAGGTAATAGTTGGGCAATACCTGATTGACATCTGCATTTCTGTACATCTTCCTACCGGAATGGATGTGATTTATTTCCAAAAGTTATATGTATGAAAGAGGAATGATGTAATTTGTATCATGAATATTTTATTTTTCAAAAAAATGAAATGCTAGGCCACAAACAGAACTAAAAGCGGTTAACATTTACATAGGCCTATAAATTGTGAAGAGCAAGGTTAATTTGGTCATGTAGTTTTGCAAATGTGGTGACTGGTATTTGGAAAGTGCGGTGCATACAAAAGCATCCATGGCTGGGATTTCTATGGAAGGCTAGTGGGCTCCAAGCTTTCACATTCAGTGGGGTTCTGAAGGATTCTGTTATAAGGAAAGGACTAGGTAAACTTTCACAAAAAGGAATCCTCCATTGCTATTCTTCCCGTTATAAGGAAAAGACTGGTAAACATTCTTTCACAAAAATATCCTCATGCCAAAAGCTGATTTTCATCTCATTCCTTCCTAAAGTCCTGTTCTGACCTGAAAGGAGGCACTACCATGTAAAGATAGGAGGAATACGGTTGTGGAGAGCTTTTGGTAGCCGAGAAGGTTCCTTGTTGACCTATAATTCAACAACATATGCAATTTTATTCTCAAAAGGCTAAATGATATAAAAGAAAGTTAAAGAAGAGAATAAAGGAAGAATTGATATTAGACTAGGAGAGGAAGAGGAAATAGACAAAAGAGGAAGAAAGTAAGGAAAGGAAGAAAGAAAGGGGAGGGATAGGAGGAATATGGTTCTAGAGGTTTTGGCTAACAAAGAAAGTTCCTAGTTGTCCTATAATTGAATTAAGCAAACAGTGTATGCAATTTTGTCACAAAAAGATAAATGATATAAAGAATGTTAGCGAAGAGAATAAAGAATAATTTATTTTATACTAGAGGAGGAAGAGGGAATAGACAAAAGAGGAAGAAAAGAAATGGAGAGAAAGAAGTATAGAACATGGCTGAACTTGTTCCAAGAGAAGTCTTTTCAGTCAGTCAAAAATTCATATGCAACCTCCCTTTTCTCCATGATTTTTATTCTAAGTAAATTAGAGCTCTAATCTGAGCAGCAAATCTCCATATGAGCACCCAAAATCCGTTCTAAAATGCAAAATTCTGAAACCCTGAGGTCCCCATATAGAGAGATAGCTAAAACAGCAAAAAATAAAGAAAGAAAAAAGTGAAGTGACTTTGATTGTTTCAATGTCTATGAACCAAGAAAAGAAGCTTATGTGTTGCAGCATAAGAGGATTCTGGATTAAGAAAACTCAAATCATAAATTTTGTCTTTGTACTTGTGTTTGAAAGTTTTTGCTACCATGTAACATTTATGCCTACACATGCACACTATATGACATGCAATGATAGTTTATTTGATGTTGTATTAACCTAAAGTTTTCTTATGGGTTTATGTCCATGACTTCTTTTTCTGTATCTGCTTTGGATTCAGGGGAGGGGTTGACAGCTAAGATTTATTATGTTGTCTACTTTTGATGGCATCCCTAGCAAGAATGCCACTAGAACAATGGTTTACTGTAATTTTTTTCTTAGTAATGGCATTGCAGCAAGAAATTTGCTGGGGATGTGCCTGAGAAGGCTGCACATGTCTGGACCATATTGTGGAGAGAAATAAGGCTGTTCCATTGTTTTTGCAAGAAATCAAACCAAAAAGGGGGGCAAACCACTAAGTCATGGTAGCAGATTTTAGATATTATGAAAGAAAATGTGCTTGGGGAATTGGTACTCCTGTGAACAACATTGTGGTAGAAGTTCTAGGAAAGCTGTAGTTCCTTTGTGTTTTATAATTTTGCCTTCCTCTCCATATTAGCCATTTATGCAGAGGGTACTATAATTAGTAGGTTTCTTGGTGAATGAGGATACATAAGGCCAAAAACTGAACAGTTGGGGCAAGGCTTGATGGCTGTGGTTATGGTAATACTAAAATGAGTGAAATAAAATGATCTACTTCTTTCTGCAAGAGGTAACATCTTGAATTACATATTGGTTAAGGAACTTTGTTCATTGTATTAGTATTTCAAGCCATTGAATTACATTCCATAAAAAATATTACTATATCATCTCTATATTTGGTGGATCAATTGCATTGGCTCTCATGACTTTTGTGTTGCAAATTCCAGAGCTACAGAGTTATACTGATTCAAATTATAGCTCAACATATAAAATTCAAGACAGAAAGTCCAGTAAATATGAATGTTCGTGAATTTATTTGTGTTAAGTCAGTGTAATTTTGCACTTAGTGAAGCATTCAAAATAAATAAAACTATAAGTCTAATCAATATTAACTCATTTAGGATATTGATCAGGTGTTTGGATATTCGGAAAGAATGAGAACTCTGTTCAAGATCATGTAGTAGATAAAATTTGGAATTTGACTCATCTAGTTCCAGTGGTTCTAGGTGCAAATCTAACATTTGATTTTTTGTGGAACAAAATGTGTAGCTTGCTCATTTAATCTGACCCTATCAAATTATTCCTACCTTGTCCTTATTCAATTTATGCATATTTTAAAAGGCAACAAAATTAAATGGGCACTTAAGTAGGTTGTGTAGATTCAAGTCCTAGATTTGAAACCTAGTTGGACAACATTTGAATATTGTAATGCTATTCCAGTCAAAAAAGTATATGTTAATGCTGGAGCACCTCCATCTGATTATATATACAGGCCAGTTGGGTAATGCTGATGATTTAATAATGATGGTGATAAGGAAAACTCATCCTCATGTGTTCTCAAAGAATTTAGTGGTTGGATAAGGATTATCTTGGTTTTGTAATAAGGAAATTTTATGGAAGTATCTTTTGAAAAACAAATGTAATGTCATAGACCATAAACCCACAGAAAGTAGATGTTCAGAAAGACCACTGGTGTTTGACCTAAAGCCATATGAATTTAACTAAAAGGAATGGACTGAAAGGTCTGCGGAACCGGTACCGATGGCCGGATCGGCCGGCCGGTGGTACGGTTCGGTATGCTTCCGTTCCATTCCAAACCGAGGCGAACCGATGAAAGAAAACGGAGCCGAATCGGAGGAAGAAAAGAGAGAAAGTGAGAGAAATAGAGAGAGAGAGGGAGGAAGAAAGAAAAAGAGGGAGCGGGGTCCGCCGGAGGGGCCGTCAGAGGGCCTCTGGCGGCCGCCGTGGCCCGCAGGCGGCGTTTACGGCCCCTGCGGCTCCGCGGCATGAACAGGGGTGATCCGCCCTGTTTCGTGTTTTTTTTTTTTTAATATTTTTTAAAATGAAGCCGGCACTGGGTTTGCCGGCATCACTTAAGTGAAGCCGGCAAACCCCATGCCGGCTTTCATCTAAAAAAAATATTTTTTAAAAAAAAATGGGAAACAGGGGTGGATAGCCCCTGTTTCACGCGGTGGAGCCGCGGGAGGCGTTTACGCCGCCCGACGGCCCGCCAGAGGCCCTCCGACGATCCCTCCGGCAGATCTTCCTCCCTCTTTTTCTTCCTCTCTCTTTCTCTCCTCTCTTTTCCTCGTTTTCTCTCTTTTCTTCCCCGGCACCGGCATGTGCCGTTTTTCCATGCCGGAACCATCTCGGTTCCCCGCCGGGACGGTTCGGCACACCCTGTACCGGGCGATTTGGCCCGGTACGCATTCCTTGCTTTATACTATGTAATCCTAATTCCTAATGCTACAAGAAGTTAGAAAGGTCTGTATAAGTGAAATCTACCATTGTAATACATATCAAATTTTGAGAAATGAGGCAAAGATTCTATCTGTTCTTTCTTCATGGTGTTCCATGCCTTGAATGTGAAACCCTATGATCTTGGATGTAATTGCTAGTAGTTTGGCGGTCTAAGGGTGCCTACCTTTCTATCTTATTGCAGTTCTTCTATCAATAATTTTTAATCTACAGTATCCTTAAAACCCACCCACTTGTCTCTGCCTTATTTTTGACCTTTGCAGTGGTTCCCAACTAAAATTGAAGTAAACTGTAAATTCCCAGTAAAGAAAATATTAGCTTCTCCTATTGTAGAACCTCCATTAAATATCTTGGAGAACCTGCCTTTCTAATGCACTTTCATTCAAATATTAGACCCAGGTTCTACAGACCCCAAAGTTTAGGTTTACTCGACTGAACCCTGTCGGACCTGCAAGATCATCATTTGTATTCACGTTATACATATTATCAATTCAGTGCTTCATGTCTTTGATTTTGCAGCATTACTTCTTAAGGTTAACAATCTACATAAAATATGAATGCCAAGGATTCTGCAGAAAATTATAATAAATAAGTTCATCCTATTATATCGAACTTGACCTTATTTTCTGACCCTTGCTTATATTGTATTTGCAGCTTTCTTTTAAACCCTGCATTATTTTATTAATTAGGAAGCCAATTTCTTGGAATCATCTTCAATTAATTTATTAATGAAATCTGATGCCATTTAGTATTTTGTGGATGCTGCTTCTTTCTGTTATGCTTATTCTATTTGAAACTAGAGAAAATGTAAAACAGAAATATTATGGACACAATTGGACTGTTTATTCATGAATGTATAAATTTGATATATATATATATAACAATATCTTCTGCTTGATTTGGCTTTGGGCTAGGCTGTAACTTAGGTATAGTTGATCAGGGGAGTTTAATGAGAATAACTTAATTTCATCCTTTTGAATAGTTTTTCACACTGCTTACTTTATTTCTGTTGTGGCTAACTAACTACTAGACTGACAAAAAAAAGAAAAAAAGTGCTAGGCCTTGAAAGCTTGGGCTTTTAGGGAATGAGTCAACAGCTTATATCAGAATTTACACACCTGACCCCGTATGCAGCCAGGATCATGCATGGGGAGGGATAAATGATTTGAAACACTATCTGGAATGAGTCAAAATAATAGCCAGATTAACTAAATAACATTTAAATAGGAGGGGATTTTTACCCTTGACCTTCACCTCTAATAGTATGTTCAGCAATAGATCCCAAAAGCTTAAGCTGTCAAAGAATGGATCAACAATGTGGCTTAACAGTCATGTGATTATATATTGTGAATTTTTGTGCATTGCAGGAATATGTATTTGCTAGTTCCAGTAAACGCTCAAATAAGAGCATTCTAAGACTTCTGTTATATGTATCTTTGTTTATCAGTATTGTGCTGCTTATGGTGTTCCTGGCCAATGCTTATTTAAGATAAATATATAATTGGAGTCAGGAGTTTGTCACTTGTAGTGCTGAGTGATATTGAATCTACTTGCATCACAGTATCTGCTATCTTCTTCGATGGACAAAACAGTTCGACTATGGCACATGTCTAGCAATTCCTGTTTGAAAACATTCTCGCACAGTGACTATGGTGAGTATATTATATGCTTTATTGTCTTGCATTGGTCCATTGTGGTTTAGGCTTCTTAACTCGCTAATGTCTTTTTGATGCTTTCTTCACTTTCCTTGATGCAGTGACTTGCATCCAGTTCAATCCTGTTGATGACAGATACTTCATTAGTGGATCCCTAGATGAGAAAGTTCGCATATGGAGTATTCCTGATCGTCAAATAGTAGACTGGAATGATTTGCATGATATGGTCACTGCTGCATGCTATACACCTGATGGACAGGTTTTTATACTTGATACTCTGATTACTTCATTTTTATTGTTTCGATTTACAATTACATCTCCAGGAATTTGAGCTGATCCTCCAGATCTTATGTCTTAATGCTTTTAATCTGTTGGCTTCTGAAGGGTGCACTAGTTGGTTCACACAATGGGAGTTGCCACATGTACGACACATCTGGTATGGACCATCACAAATTTGTCTCTCTCTCTCTTCTCTCTATCTCCTTCCCTCTCCCTCCCTGCCCCACCTCATTTCCCCCTCATGTTTCTTATAGTCAACTTTTTGCTTCTGTCTGATGGCGAGCTTTTTGCTAAGTGAAGGGCCTGTATGTTTATACTCTGTTGTAACATTTTTTGTTCTTCCAGATAATAAACTCGTTCAAAATGTCAAATTGACTTGCAAAACAAGAAAAAGAAGTCCAGTCACAAGAAAATTACTGGTTTCCAGGTATCTAATTGCAAAAGGCGTGAATTATCCTTTTGCTGATCTTATCTCACAAATTTTTGAGGTTCTTCATCTTGTGGCAAATTGGAGAACATTATATGATAGGCTTTACTGATTAGTCCTATTCAATAGTTTGCCCCAGGGAGCTCCTCAAAAGTGCTGATTACATCTGCAGATTCACGAATCCGGGTAACTGATGGTGTTGAATTGGTTCACAAATTCAAAGGTAGAAGCCTCTCCTTGAAATTAAGCTCTCACTATACAATACATCATAAGGTTGTATTTTTGCAAGTTATACAACACAGCTTAAGTTGTATTAGTAGAGATTAGGAAAGTTTCAAATTTTTCATTGAAAAGATGACTGCTTCAGCTGCCTAGACAGCCTGTTAGGTGCCCCATCGTAACATTTTGCATCATGTCAGAATGTAGGGATGCAATTGGTTGTAGATTTATACTGGATCCTGCTGTGTAGATACCCAACAATAACTTACTAAAACTTTGTTGTTAGATATTCTTTTGTATTGTTGATTATTACTATTTACTTCATGTTTCTCCTTATTGTTTTTTATAATTTATTATTTTGGTCCATCTTGACCTCTCGGCACATATTTAGCACCGGGGTACTAGGCACTCCCCTTGGTTGTCCATTAGCCACTTGCAGTCTTTGAGACAAGGATCTCGATGCAATTTCTGAAAATGGATTAGGAAGTAGTAGCACATCTCACCTGTATTCTAATGTGAAGGATTTGCACTTATCAAGTTTTTTAGGAGAAGTACAAATCTTCCTCAAGATTACCATTTTCTCCCATATACTTGAATTTGGAATTCTTGATGCATTGTGCATCCATCTTCAAGCAAGGATAACACTTTGTAGCTATCTCTGCATGGATGAAACAATAATTATTAGTATGATCATTGCATTTATCTGATTTCAAGTATGGCAATATGAAACGTGAGACTGAATTGAAGATGCCAGTATAGCTACACTTGTATTAAAGATCTGTCAAATATAGTTTAGCAATTGAGGTGAAATGGCTTGGTTTTCCCTATTTAAAATGAGCCTTTAAGTTTATCATTTTGGAAGGGTCCATGTCCTTTTAATCTAGAGTGAACCATGTGAAGAATGAAAGTCGTTATAACAATTAGAGGATGAAAACCTTGGCATAAAGCTCTTCAAATCTTTTCACAGCAATAGAAATTAAGTTCATGTTCCAGCTATTAAGAGTTAGTGGTCTTCAATATATGTATTTGTGGTTGGTTCCATTGAAGCTCAAGCTTGGTTCGTTTCCAATATTACAGTGCTAGCTGCAGTCAAGCTAAAACAAATATAGCTTGTTGAATCTGAATTATTAAACATTTTGTCAGTCCTAATTATAATCATATTTCATCTTCCTTGTTACATGTGCATAATATTAAAATAGCCAAATACTTTATGAATTTCACTTATATGCTATTGCCTAAAGATGTTGAAACGACACATAAAGAACCTATACTACAAAAAAAAAAAAAAAACTGTAAAACAATGTTGGTTTTGTTTAGTTTCTTTGACTTTTTTTAATGTTTTCAATTTTTTTTTAATTTTCTTGATTTCTTTGACCGAAACCTGAAATTTGGAGCAAAGCTGCCAAAGCAACCAAAATTCGGAAATTGAAACTCTACAAGTGCTATTGAAACTGAAATTCAGTTTTCACACCATCCTTCTAATTATTCTGGGAGTCAAATGTTGCTACTTGTAAATTTAACACCCCAGGATACACCAAATTTAGGAGCAAGAGATCTAGGCATAGAAGAGAATCAGAGATAAAGAACAAAGGTAAAATTAGAAAACAAAAGTCTTGCAGAAGTCAGAGGTATTAATCATCTTATAATGGAATCTCAAAGTTGTGATCCTTCGTATAGCCTGTCTTCCAAAATGTTCCCTCTCACATAGTGATTGGTAGATTTTCAAAAAACTAGGACTAAAAGAGAACTTGTGGGAGATCGGAGGAGCGAACCGAAGCTAAAACTTTACTGATTGATGAGAGGTGAAGAAACCATCAAGAGGGCTGCCGTCTGCAATGTTATCACCATCCTCATTGTTGATTGACAGGAAAGAGGGTGCTGAGGACTGGAGATAGGAGGTGAGGGCTATGGTGTGATAGTATGAGGAAGTAGATGCAAGGCAGCAGAGGATCAGGGATGAATTTGGGTTTCTTTGCTTAGAATTTGGAAGTAGGGAATGAAAGGTTCAGGGATTTGATGACGCAATTCCCTGGATGCTCTCAACTAAGTTCATTGAAGGCATAGCTTCAATTTATTATTAACTATGTTACAAGAGCTTTGGTATGTATGTTATGCTTAGGGCAAGTTCATGTCCACACATCATATCCTTTCAATGTATAAGAATTGTAATGTGAGATGGAATACTTCCTCTTGTCTCTCTCATTCTCATGTGCTTGATTCTTTCATAAGCATGGCAGCTTAAATATTCTTTCATCTTCTTCATCTGTATTTGGGTTTTTCTAGCTAGTTAATTAGAATGGTGGCATGGAGTCTGGACATGTCATGTTTCAGATTTGACGTTAGGTTTACAGACCACTGAGGATGCTGGAGATGAGATTTGGGAACTGGTGAAATCTAAAGGAGGGACAGTACAGATGTTAGGAGTGGAGTTGGAGCCTTAGAGGTAGGAGAGTAGAGGATTTTGATGTGAGGCAAGGAGTTATGATGCATGAATGATGGCATATAAATTAGTGCTCGACCAAAAGCTTATTGTGGGTTAGCAGAAATATTTTATTTATGGACTATGATGCACATGAATCACATTTTATCTGGGTAATATTTTTCTGCAACAAATAAAAAAAAGTACGTAGCTTTAGCATCCAGTCTTATTATTTCAATTGAGGCAAGATATGTTCTCATTGTTCATATCAAAACTAACTTATAAAGAAAACATCTTTCTAAAAGGAGAAATTTTACTTAGTTTTCTCATTAAAAGGGAATAAAGCAAAATGACCAATTATTTTGCTGGTTCCTGATGCAATCACCTTTTTTGAGGAAGCAAAACATGACAGTTGATAAAACGACTGGACCAATAGGGTGGTTTGACTAGTGATATAATGAATCTGAGTTCTTGACTGATCTTCTTGTACTGAGTTATAAGTCTTCATCAGTTCATTTTATGTTACATGCCAAGATTAACTGTTCATGCTAGATATATTATCGGATCAACTGTTCTAATCCTGGAATATGATCAATAGTCTTAGCCAAACCTTGAGTCTTACTAAAGAAGTCTCATCCCTTGGACCGGAATTTCTGTTTGCAACCATCACTTAGTCGCAGGAGGCTTCTACCTACGTAATATACCTGCTCCAGAAACTCTCTAGAAACTTGAATCAGCATCTGCTAAGCACTTCTTTCCATCAAGTGTTTTTAGAATATCTACTTCCTCATACTCACAGCAGGATCCACTCTTGATTCTGGCAATTAAGAACTATCCACCATATCTCAGTAGTTTACATTTCATAATCCCAAAATCGCCACCGGGAAATTGATTATTGGTCAGTATGCCAAATTTGCATGGCGACTAATACTTTTGAGGAGATGTTAGTGCTCAATAAATCAGGCATAACATTTTGGTTAGTGATTTGAAAAGTGTCATGATTTGACCTGACAAAATCCTGGTCGAAGGCCTTCTTTTGTTAATTTTTGTCAAATTTATCTAGAAATTAATAGTCTGTTTAATTATGTGGATCTTGTTTCTATCATCCTAATCCACACTGTTAACTACTAATTTACTGCTTATTTAACCATATGCACCGTTTATGGAATCCATCCTGTTTCCAATGTATGCAATGTCATCCCATTTGATTTTTGCTTGTTACAGTTTTGGATTCATGAAGCATATTCAAGTTTTCTATTTGATTTGATATTATCATGGAGTTTGCAATATTGCCATACGATATCAAAAAATGTTTTTGATTGCTATTTATGATGTTAGCTGAAATTAATGTATGGCTAATCTTTTTCAGGTTTTCGGAACACGAACAGCCAAATTTCAGCCTGTGTAACTATGGATGGGAAGTATGTGATTTGTGCTAGTGAGGACTCACATGTGTATGTGTGGAAACATGACGATGATTCTCAACCTAGTAAAAGCAAAGGTGTTGTCACTGTCACGCAGTCTTATGAACATTTCCATTGCCGGGATGTGACAGTTGCTGTTTCTCGGCCAAACACCAGCATGGGAGGGAAGCTATGGACTCGATGTAATAGACTGAATGGAGTTTCGAAGGCCAATCCACAACTTCTGGATGAGGCAAATGAGCACCAGCAATCACCTTCTTCTGCTTGTCGGTATATAGATATAAACTCGAGTAACTATTGTGACAAGGTTTCTGCTACCTGGCCTGAAGAGCTCATGACAGCAAACAAACAGAGCCCTCATAGTATTGGTGATGTTTTCAATGGGGCCATACCAGGGCACAGCAGGTCAGCCTGGGGATTAGTTATAGTGACTGCAAGTCGCGAGGGTGAAATCAGGACATTTCAGAATTTTGGCTTTCCAATTCGGGTATAAAATCCTCCATTGCTGTGAGAAATCCCTAAAGCCCATGGCAGTGGATGGAATCATTTGTCCCAAAATACCACGGGGCTCCTCCCAACATGATGCTATCATAGTTTTGTGTATAGATACGTGGATGTGGACAGGGCTGTGATATCCATGCTCCCATGTTCATTTGCTTGGCCGATTTGCGAGAGAACCAATCCAGCCGCACTGCTCCTTGATTCAAGAGTTAGCCAGCTTCTTTTATTCCCAAATGTACATTAAAGCGAAAGCAAAAGGGTTCATGTTGCCGGCTGCTTGGACCTCAGCTGATTCTTTTTACCATTCGAAGTTGTCTTGCTCAGGGGTATACAGTTCAAGGTACCCCATGCTGTCCCACTTTTGTTTTCTAATTTAAATCAATGTCAGAAAATTTCGGTGCTATAACAAAGTTATAGATAGGATGGGGAATCTGTTTGTGTTCAGCGGCTTATTTGGCATGGGAAAGAAAGGAAATAGCATGCAGCTAAAGAAATGTGAGACTTCTTTCATCTATAAATTCCCTCAATTCATGAAAGCAGGGTTTTATTTTTCAATTAAAAAGAATCCCATACTTCCACTTGTCTAAAGGTGGAAGTCAGTCTCCCACATGCTAAGAGCTTTCATCATGGATGTTTCCAACAGACACTATTCAGAGGGTGAAAAAAATAAGCAAGTGCAGGTGGGTATGATTGGGAAAGTAGCCTATATCGCTAGATAATTTTTCAACAATTTTAAGAGCGACGAACTGCAAAGCAATTTGCTGCGAATCCATACACTGACATTTGACTGCCCAAGAAGTCTCCCCCAGAAGTTCAACGTGGGGAATAATTATTTGACCACAGTTGGCTGAATCCCCAGGCTAATTTATCCAAAAACTCGGAATGGGTGGTACTCCTAATGCGCGCGGTTCGACAGGGCTCTTGAGATGGCGTGCTTGCCTTTGCGATGGTAGCTTAGGTAAACAGAAGCTACTGCTCTCGCTTCAGCCAATTGTGATCCGAAAGTTGTGCAAGTAGGTCCACCGCCGTTTACCATCATGCAGCGACATACATGATTCAGAACCTGTACTCTCACAGGAAAGGATTGCAACAGCTCAGACTCAACTGTAGGAAAAAAAAAAAACGGAGGGGGGGGATCATGTCCTGCTTTGCCTCTTACAACTGTATCACACTAACTGTTTATTATTGCCTATCCACAGAAGCCATGGCCTACAATACATGAAAGTTGCAACATGAGAAGATAAAAGCGGACAGACACTTCACCTTACAACCTGAAACCGCACTCCTAAGGATGGTCTCACATCCCGACAAGATCCTTGACATAGCACCGCACATCACTATAGTATTCTAGCACACACACTGTCCTAAACTATAAGCATCAAAGCAGCAACGAGACAAACATTCCTCTCTTCCTTCATGGCTGCTCGGTTTTGTCACCGTGGGGAAGTTTGAGTTCTGTAGTAGCGTAGCCGGATATGTCATCCTCCCAACCACTCCAATACGCTGAAGAAGGATCCGAAACGGGCGGCGGAGGCGGCGCCACCGGCCATGAACTCCCCATGGAAATGTTGATGTTGGTGCTTGGACCCTCAGAAATTGAGAGATATGGGAAGTAGGAGGAGGAGGAGGAGGTGGTGGAGAAAGGATGGACGATGCTGCTGTATGAATTGATGGTGAGAGGCATTGTGGTGGTGAACTGAGAAGGTGGAGGTAACGGGGTATCGGTTGCCTGCGGCGAGCCCATGAAGCTGCCGGCGACGCTGTATTCGGCCTGCAGCGGCATCGACGGCGGGCGAAGCAGCACCTGGCGGAGGACTTCAGGAAAGATGCTGCTGCAGTGATCGCGGGCGAACGGTAATAAGGACTGCTTCTGGTGGCGCTGAGGCTGAGGAGGCATCACCGAACCGCTATTTGTGATGCCGGGTTTTGTATCATTATTATCAGCAGCAGAACCCTCACCGGAGGTGGAAGTGGTTGGAGTGTTCTTCTGGCGCTTGTTCTTGCGGCCGCCGCCGACGGGGACGTTGCGGAGGGTGCCGCCCTCGGTCCAGTGCCGGCGGCAGGTCTTGCAGAAGTGCCGTGGCTGCGACTTGCTGTAGTTGTTGTAGTAGCAGAACTTGGTGTTGCTGGACTCGCACCTCGGGCACACCAGCGGCGGCCAGTGCTGCCTCTGCTGCTGCTGCTGCTGGTTCCTCGCGTGGTTCGCCAGCTTGGGCATCTCCAACCCTCCATTCCTCAATATATCCTTCAAAAACAATTCATCAACCAATCAGATATGAAGAAAGAGATGGTTTCGCTTCAAAACAAATCAGATATATATATATATATATATATATATATATATATATATTATATATATATATATATATATATATATATATATATATATATATATATAGGTGAGATGGATGAGATGCGATAATACCTGGGACCAGTCGAGGCCGGTGGCGGAAGCCTGATTGGAGCTGAGGCCCATGGTGAAGGAGTGCTTAACGATTGGGGAAGAGGAGACAGACAAGGCGGAAGAAGAGGAAGATGAGGCCGGTGAGAAGGTTGAGCCAGATAGCCCGGCGCTCCGGGAGGAGGACACGGGAGGAGGAGGCTTCGAGTAGTACTGCTTGCGAGGGGCAGCGGATGACGAATAGTCGTTCCAAAAGGAGGAAGCGAGATGGCATGTCGGTCTGGTAGCGAAGCTTGTAAATTAGCTCGACCACTACTCACTGCTTCTGCTACTACTACCGCTTGAATCAATACTACAACCACAAATCTCTATACAAGAGATCTGAAGAGGAGGCGGTGGTGGTGGAGAGATTGGATATAGGGAGAGAAATGAAGGATCGCTATGAAGAATGAGAGAAGGTTAATACAGGGTCTTCGGTTTGTGGGACTCTCCAGGATTCTTATACCGGTGGGGAGGGGGACCAGAGAGAGCGATGGATGGAGTTACTTAGGCCGTAAGGCGGAAGTGGACGTAACGGGACGGGACGGAGGGGCGGAGATGGGGAGGGGAAAACACGTGCAGGTTTGCGTGGGGATGAGTACAAAGGAAGGGAAGGGAAGGGAAGGGAAGCGTTAACGGGGGAACACGTGAATGGGTCTGTGTGTATTTAATTGTTGGTGGGGTTGCAAGCTAAGCTTTCAGTTCTTCAGGTGGGCGGTTTCGCTGAAAAAACGCTGGCAGTGTCTTGGAGCGCATATGAACCGGCCAGCGGTTTGTGCCGTAATCTTTTTTGTAGCCTAGGGTTTAATTTAGGAAAGGCAGCTGCATGACCGTCATGCTTAGCTAGGCCGGCAATTGGGTCCGGGTCGGATTGAGTTCGGTTCGAATTGGATTGATGTATCTAACAAATTGATCAATGATCCGAAGCAATGTATTTATTAAACAAATAACTCGGCTGTACATCAATAGATTTGGTTGAGGAAAACACAAACTCACATGATTAATCAAACCACATTGCGGCTACGTTGGTGAATGATGCTTCACTGATGCCGTAGAATAGCTTTTATGTTTTTTTGACTTTTTAAGTCATTGTTGTGTTTTCCAATGTCAGATGCAGAAAGGTTAGCGTAGTTTAGATTTACATGATCAAGTACAATTTGAAGGCCAGTAAGGTTCACGAGCACTTACATCAACCGCTTCAGAATAGGACAAAAAGGATTGTGAAGCAAGTCCTTGTGGACCAGTCATATTTACCCTGGTAATGGTTGGATTGGTTGATCAAAGTAAGGCCTAATATTCACTATGAATCTGATTACTCGATAAAATTTACCCTGATAATAGTTGGATTGGTTGATCAAAGTAAGGTCTAATATTTACTATGAATCTGATTATATTAGGAATGTACATTGTCTAGAATATTGTCTAAAATATTTTATAATTACTATGGCATGTTTTTGAATTAGGAAGATCACGTGATTGATACCGTGATCTCTCCAATTTCCTGTCTGTTTCTCTTTTCTTCATCTCTATATATGGATGTACATATCATAGTGAAATACAAGAAAAAGATATCTTCTCCATTTTTTTTATGTTTCTCCTCCTTTTTCTGAATCTCTCAGGCTTTTCTTTTACATGGTATCAGAGCCAGGCCGCCATTGATCTAAGTCTTTTCTTCGATTAAGCGCTTACAGTAGGTTGTTGCTGAAGCGTCCTCTTGCACGTAGCTGGAGGCAAATAGTTGCTACATCTTGTCCTCATCAACATGTCCGATCAAATCGATCAGAGCACCACAATCGAATCTATGGTGGATGGTTCGTCATCGACCTTAAATGCTGCGCATGATCCGGCATCTCCCTATTTCATCTCACCTTCAGAGAATCCTGGGAATGCCCTTGTGACATCTCTACTCAAGGGACCGAACTATCCTGCATGGCGAAGGGCCATTATCACTGCTCTTCGAGCCAAACGAAAAATTCGGTTCGTTGATGGGATACTTGCACGACCTATAGATGGATCGCGGGATCATTTTCTCTGGGATACGTACAATTCAATGGTGATGTCATGGATCTACAACTCTGTTGTACCAGAAATCTATGATAGCATCTCTTTTTTTGAAAGTGCTCGAGATATTTGGGTTGATCTTGAGGAAAGATACTCTCAAGGTAATGCTCCTCGCATTCATGAGTTAAAGACTCAAATCTGGAGTTTCAGGCAAGGCAATGATATGACTATTGCCACTTATTATGCCCATCTTCGTGGCTTGTGGGAGGAACTTACGGCTTATTCCAAGGTGCCGACTTGTTCATGTGGAGCCACTAGAGAGATCCAAGTTGAGAAAGAAGAAGAGAGACTACATCAGTTTCTTTTTGGTCTCAATGACTCCTACGACACGTTGCGAGATCAGTTGCTGTCCATGGAGCCATTACCAACAGTGAATAAGGCATATGCCTTATTGATTCGAGGTGAAAAGCAGAAGGAAGTCGCCGCTGTTCGAACTTCTCAACCCGAAGCCGCAGCTCTCGCTGTTAAGCCCATGACAGAAAGGGCGAATAAAGAGATCGGCTCCAAAGAAAGGAATAAAAAATATTTTCGATGCGACTACTGCAAGAAGACAGGACATATCCGTGATAGATGCTTCGAGCTAATCGGGTACCCACCTGGATGGCAATCCAAAGATCGAGTTAAGGGTAGAGGCAATGGAGCCGAGACCGGTAGTCAGCACCAAGGAGGGGTTGCCGTGAATGCTACTACACCATTGAATACAGACAGAATCTCTCCAATACCGGGTCTTTCTCCTACACAATATCAGCAACTTATTTCCTTTCTTGGACTCAAAGTGCCGTAAATTTTGTTGGTAAGGCCTCTCTTGATTCTTTTCATCATTCTTGGATCCTTGATAGTGGTGCTTCCGAACACTTAACCTTTTGTAAGTCCTTTCTTCATGATATTGAACCTCTTGATAATGCACTCCTAGTTACTTTACCTAATGGAGTCAATATGCCTGTACATTCATATGGTGATGTTACTTTGACCAATGATATTACCTTGCATCGTACTTTATATGCTCCTAATTTTACTTGCAATCTTGTTTCAGTAAGCAAACTTGGTCGAGAACTTAATTGTGCTGTTCTCTTCTTTCCCACATTTTGTGCTCTACAGGACCTTGCCACGAGGAAGCTGATTGGATTGGGTGAACTCCGGGATGGTCTTTACTACTTCAAAGGCTTGGCAATACGTCCTGCACGGACAAATAAAGTCAATGTTTCGATTAATCTCTGGCATGCTCGGTTAGGACATTGCTCTTACAAGCGTTTGAAACTTGTTCCTTTTCTTTCAAATACTTCTTTTGATTCCATAAATAATTGTTGTGACATTTGCTATCGTACAAAACAGACAAAAAAGTCTTTTTCCTTGAGCATTAATAAATCTGCTTCACCATTTAATTTAGTTCCTATTGATATATGGGGACCATATCGCACCCCATCACACACAGGAGCTCATTTCTTTCTCACTATTGTTGATGATTGCACAAGGGCTACTTGGGTTTATCTATTACAAAGAAAATCCGAGGCATACCAATGCTTTGTTAATTTTCATGCTATGGTCAAAAATCATTTTGATGCCAACATTAAACACATACGTAGTGATAACGCTCAAGAGTTTGTAGCCGGACCATTGAAATCACATCTTCTAGAACATAGGATTATATCACAAACTTCTTGTGTTGGGACACCAGAACAAAATGGGGTGGTTGAGCGTAAACATCGACATCTATTAAATGTTGCCCGTGCTCTAAGATTTCAAGCCAACTTGCCTGTGTCATTTTGAGGAGAATGTGTTTTGACTGCCGCCTATTTAATTAACTTGACACCTATACCAAAATTGAATGGCAAGAGTCCCTACGAACTCTTATTTCATAAACCACCCACCTATGATCATCTGAGAGTTTTTGGTAGCCTTTGTTATGTGCATGAGATGTCCAGTGATAAATTTCAACCTCATTCTCGTGCTTGTGTGTTCGTTGGATACCCTCTTGGTCAAAAGGGCTATCGTGTATATAACCTTGAAACTCATGAAATATTTACTTCACGAGATATTTTCTTTCATGAGAAGACGTTTCCTTATTCTCAAACATTACCTTTTTTTTCTATTATACCTTCTTTTTCACAACCAAATCAGACTGATTATGATGTAGGATTTCCTTTGGCAACCAATAATTTACCTCATGTACCTAATTTTGGTCAGACCCAAGGACAGATTTCAAACCCTATTCTTTCTCATGAGTCAGATCAAACACAAACCAATTCCATTGATTCGAACCAAATGTCAAGTTTGAACAAGACTTTTGATGCAATCGACACTATCTCTTCTGAGCAGGCTTCACCTTCTAAGACCATTGGACCTAATTCACGGCCTGTCAGAGATAGGAAGCAACCCGTTCGATTACAGGACTACATTGTCGATGCCCCAGGAGTGGGGAGACCCCCGGACACATCCGTCAATTCAGTGACCTCAGGTAAGCCTTATCCTATTTCTTGCTACATTACTTATTCTAAGCTTAATGCTTCCCATCGAGCTTTTATTTCAGCTATTACCTCTCATAAAGAACCTAAAACCTTTTCTCAAGCCATTAAGGATCCTAAGTGGCGAGAAGCAATGGGGGCTGAGCTCACTGCTCTCCAGCAAAATGGCACTTGGACTTTGGAGCATCTACCATTCGGAAAGAAACCCATTGGATCGAGATGGGTATACAAAATTAAATACAAGGCCGATGGTTCTATTGAGCGATACAAGGCTCGGTTAGTGGCAAAGGGATACACACAAATAGAAGGCCTTGACTATACTGAGACTTTTACTCCGGTGGCTAAATTGACTACAGTACGGTGTCTCTTAGCTATTGCTTCCGCTAAACATTGACAGTTACATCAGTTGGACGTCAACAATGCTTTCCTTCATGGCGATCTTCATGAAGAAGTATACATGACACCTCCGTCAGGATTTCTAAAACCAAGTGACACACGTGTTTGTCGGTTGCGTAAGTCTCTTTATGGACTCAAGCAAGCATCAAGATAGTGGTTTGAAAAGTTCTCCCACTCCTTGCTCCAATATGGTTGTACTCAATCTAAAACCGATCACTCTCTGTTCACCAAACAGGATGAGGACTCTTTCATTGCCATTCTTATTTATGTGGATGATATGATTATTACAGGGAATAACCCTTCGAAATGTCAGGCACTGAAACAATATTTGCAAGACAAGTTTCACATTAAAGACCTGGGCAACTTAAAATATTTTCTTGGATTAGAAGTGGCACGATCACCTTCGGACATATTTGTATCACAACGAAAATATACTCTTGACATTCTCCATGAGACCGGAATGATTGGGACCAAGCCCACAAAATTTCCTATGCAGCAACATCTCAAGCTCACGGCGGATGATGGAAAACTACTTGATGATCCAGGTCCATATCGTCGATTGCTGGGACGACTCATTTATTTGACTATCACTAGGCCTGATATTGCATACTCGGTTCATATTCTGACACAGTTTATGCAATCTCCTCGGCAACCACACTTAGACGCAGCCTTCCGTATTTTACGATATTTGAAAGGGTCTCCAAGTCAAGGCATATTTTTTCCAAGTGTCAACACCTTTCAGTTATATGCCTATTGTGATGCAGACTGGGCAGGATGTCCCATGACAAGACGCTCTACTACAGATTTCTATGTTTCCTTAGGAGATGCTCCGATTTCTTGACGTGCTAAGAAACAGACAACAGTGTCTCGTTCCTCTGCAGAGGCCGAATACCGGGCTATGGCACACACTATCAGTGAATTACTATGGCTTCGAGCCCTCTTATCCGACCTCAGTGTTTCACATCATGGTCCCATGTTCCTTTATTGCGATAATCAAGCAGCTTTACACATTGCTGCAAATCCTGTGTTCCATGAGCGGACCAAACACAGAAATTGATTGTCATTTTGTCAGAGAGCGACTACAATCTCAAGACATTGCTACACGATATGTTCCTACACATTGTCAGCTTGCAGATATCTTTACCAAAGCTCTCGGCTGTGATCATTTTCAAGAGATTTTATGCAAGTTGGGCATTCGAAATCTCTATGCACCAACTTGAGGGGGACTATTAGGAATGTACATTGCCTATATATCAGGAATATACAGAATATTAGGAATGTACATTGTCTAGAATATCTTTGTACAATGGCATGTTACAGAATATTAGGAATGTACATTGTCTAGAATATTGTCTAGAATATTTTATAATTACTATGGCATATTTTTGAATTAGGAAGATCACGTGATTGATACCGTGATCTCTCCAATTTTCTGCCTGTTTCTCTTTTCTTCATCTCTATATATGGATGTACATATCATAGTGAAATACAAGAAAAAGATATCTTCTCCATTTTTTTTATGTTTCTCCTCCTTTTTCTGAATCTCTCAGACTTTTCTTTTACAGATTACTAAACTTTTACCAAGCTTACCTGGTCGATACTTTCTTTATTTTCTTCCAAGTGAGAGGTCTTAGATTCAAACAAGTTGTTACAACAGTCGTATCTTAATTTGACAGCTGCAATTTTCACTTGCTAATAATTAAACATTTCATCTACTAGATTGAGATCTATCAACGGGCAGTTGAATATTACGGCTCCTTTTTGGCTCAAATTAATTGAAGCATAACTTAAAACAAGGGCGTAACTTAAAAAGAGGCATAAATTCTTCGATTTCAGCTAACTCATAAGTCATAACCTTAGGACCTAAGTTGCCAAGGATAAACAATAGAACTCGTGGTCGGATCGAAAAAAGGATGATCCCTAGTTGACGGGATTGAGAAAGAACATATGAAAAGCTCTAAGCTTTGTTGAGGGAGGGCGAACATGAAAAGCTTGGGTGGATATTGTTGGCATGAGGAAGGAGCTACGGACGGAAAGCATCTTCTTTGAATATGATTCTACCACAGTCACCGACTCATTGGCTAGATCCAGAATGAGATGAGATATCTGAAAATTCATCCGTTGTTCTATAACATCTAAAGATCCTTTTATCATTCCATCGGGATGTTTGTTCGGCACGTTTCTGTTATTAAAAATGTTGGAGACCGGATCTAACGTCAAAGTGATATAGGCACTATATAATATTTTGTATTCTGATTTTTTAGATTATATTCATATTAGAATGATGTGATCTGTTTGTTTGTATTAAAAAAAAAAATTATGCTTGTTGGGATATACCGACTGATCTCTGTGCGTCGATTTATCCTCGGACCAGTCCGACCGACGTCCGACTCTACCCATCGGACCGACGGATAACTCCAACAACGACTCCGACAATGGTTGCCGACAATATCCAGCCGAAAGTATGCCGGTCAAACAGACCAATACTGCTTCCAACCGGCCGAACGACCGAACCCACATCACCGACTCACTGTCGGGGGTGGCAGCCGACGTCCGACTTCCACAAGGCACCAGATCAGCCGACGGTGTCTCCGAGTCACCACCCGACGTCTCGGCAGCCGAATACCGACATATAGTCGGCCAACCCGTCTGAACGCTGTACGACTACTGTGGGCTGTTGTCCCGTCAGGGACATGCGGTACGATCGTCTTGGGGCATTGTCCTGCTAAGGACATGGATTAATTCTAATGACTTGACAACCCACGATGATTTGACGGTCTCCGACGATTTGACAACTCTCCAGTTGTCTGCACCATTAATGACGGGATCATACCGTATTCTACTATAAAACGAGGTAAGGCAACAGTTTTGGTAAGCGCTTTTAAGCTCTTGAGCTCTCTAGCTCGCTCTCTCTCCCGTTGAGCCTCTGATTTTTCACTGTTGCCTAGTCTCCTCTTTGACTGGACCGTCGGAGGGTCTCCACCGGAGGTATCTCTGGTCAGTGAGGATTTTTTTTGCAGATGCACGATCCCGATGATCAGATGATGGGGGGATTGGCCACAACAGTGCTTGGGACGCCAATGCGCACATAAAGAGGGATATGGGGATGGAAGTGAAGGAATTGGGAGTGAAGAAGGGGAGGAGATTCGAGTGCATTGCACGAGGACGGCTGCGGGTCTCCGTTTCTTTGCGCTGCTGGGTGTATCAGCCGAAAATGGCTGGCTCCTGCTAGTGGACGACAGGGAGAGCGACTGACAGCGAGATGGGTCGGTGGCGATAGTGGGTTCTGTGGGCCATCCTCTCTCTCTCTCACAAAAGACGCAGCGTCAGTATTGTCCTCGCCCATGAAGATGCCTTCTCCTTTTGACAACGGAAATGGAAGGCGTTCGTGGCTCTTATTTCCCGCTGGCTTGTTTGGCTGCCCGTTTGGGCGTGGATGCCCGGTGGCACGGTGACCTCACGCTCGACCTCGCTGGAGAACGTCATAACGTTGGAGTGGGGGCCACGCAATGTTCCGCCATGCGTCAAAAGCTTATTGGATATATATACATTTATATAGTTCAGAATACCATGGTAGAAAAATTATTTTCCATACTGTATCCACCATGTGACCGCATATATCATCAATCATCGAATTCATCATGCACTCATCTCGATGGCTCCAGCAATTAGCACTAGTGCATCCATTATAGACTATAAATTTTCATCAAGATAGATTTTGCAGCCCAATAATATTACAATCTTAATATCCAACAAATAGTCATCAAAAACAAAAGGAGGTTTGGAAAGGAACTTATCACATTCATCTTGAGCTCCTCATGTAGGACTTAATGCTATGAACATCATGTCGTACATATCACCAATCATCGAGTTCACATGCACTCATCTTGATGAGGACTTAATGCTATGAACATGATGCCGTACATATCACCAATCATCGAGTTCACATGCACTCATCTTGATGGCTCCCATAATTAGCGCTAGAGCACCTATTGCAGACTATAAACTTTCATCAAGATAGACACCACCGGATAATATCACAATCTTAAAAGAAAAGAAGACCTCGAAAGCAACTCATGCGCCTTACATATCACATTCATCTTGAGCTTCTCATGTAGGACTTAATGCTACGAATCTCGTACAAATTATAGCTAGTTGTCACAGATGCCCAATATTTGTTGTTTGGAATATGCTCAACGATATGGTCAATTGCCTTGTGATTGTTATGATATTGCTAGCATAATTGGATGTAGCTTGCTACCACCAATCATGTTTGTGTATTGACCAATAAGTGCTCATCAATTTTTTCACGGTGTTAGCATTTCAAAATATTTTAGTCACCCGTAATTACTATAGAGTAATGCTAGTTTAGGCTAGAAAGCTTGCATAAGTTATCCAGTTGATGTGTAGCTCATGTAACTTTTCTATGCGAGAATTGTATGGTTCAATTGCCTCACCTGCAATTTATCAGTATTTTCTTATGAAAAAAAATATATTATTTTTTTAAAATAAATAAAAATTTGCATTCAAATAATATAGACTAAACTTCAATATTTTACCTTTTTGTCATCTAACTCTGGTAAGAAAAAGAAAATGTTTTAATATATCTTATAACAAACTTATGGTTTGTAAATTAATAAACCTCCTTTAACCTGCCTTAAGCTAAACTTTTACCTACAATATGTCAACCTGTGACTTCAAGGACATCTAAGTTACCACCAATTGCTGGATTTTCTAAGCAACCAGGTAGAAAAGATCAAAGATGTTCTCAGGAGACGGGGTACGTGAGTATCAAGAATATACTTATATATGTTTATACTAAACAATATTTCAACAATGGAGTATTTTGCATATATGGATGTAACTATATTAATAATAATTGTTTATATATCACCAATAATTGCAGGTCAAAGGGAGGAAACATTGCAAACCTCTTGCATGGGTTGATGATATTCACCATACCGCTGTATGGATATTGAAGTATCAGTTCATTGTAATTAACAAGCCTAGATTCAAAATTTTGTTTCCTTGGAGAAGAAAATATTGATTTGTCTTATTCTTCTATGCTTTTTAAAGCCTATGTATTAGTGTTGATATATTGAATATTGTAGTTGTCTAGATATTAGCATTTTGCATAAGAAGGCTTCTATGGATCATCATGATCTCAAAAGGCTCACAGGAGGTCACCATTAATCTCATTCATGCTGGTTGAGAAGCAATTATATAAGAATTCCATTGTGTCTTGTAGCTGTCAACCAAGGATCTTCTTGGTTTATTTCTGCTGCACAATTTAATAACTGCACAATTTATACCACAATTTCGCTTTCACATGCACTTACCTTATCAAATTTTGAGACAAACACCATTTCTGCCACACAATTCATGCCTGTTACAAAGGCATGCTCCACATTTCAAGATTCACTTATGAATAATGTAAGCATAACGCATTCTACTCCCCCCCACCCCAACCCAAACCTTATTATATATATGACAGCTCCACATTGCCATGCTCCTTCAACCTTATTATATATCAAATGAGCTCATCTGTTGCCTTCCATCACAATATTTCTACTACTAAGTTCTTGTCATGGGTTTGAAGACCCTTTACATTGAAACTAAGTAAACTGCTGTGCTCCACCAGTGTGCTTTGTTTCTGCCTTCTTGCTTGCCTGAAGAAACCTGGGCTTGGGGCTTGCTAACAAGAAGAAACAAATGATTGCCGGAAGAGTCGGAGCAAATTAGTGGCAAAGACAAAGTGAAGGTCCATCTCGCTATAGATGGCAAGAAGACAGATAAGTTTTGGAGCTTTACAATAAGATTACCCAGTTGACTTCCTTCAATGTGACACTGAAGATGGAGCTAGATATCTAGCTTTCAGGGTATTACTTAACTAGAAAGTAAGTAGGAAAGGAAGACTTATTGGCTGGAAGGTAGCAAATTACAAGATTCAGATACAACCACTTCCAAAGACTTCAAATCATATACTTCCAATCATGTACCTCCCAGGGACGTCAAGCGCTCATTCCATAGCTTTAGAACCTCCAATGTAAGCTACATTAACATATCTAAGCAACGAATAATATTACATCGGTAGTCACTTTGGTCATCTAATGGTATATTCCCACAATTTATATATGCAATTAAATTTATCTAAGTCATCCATCATATGTTAGGTAGGGCTTGAATCATGGACTAATTTGCTCTTTATATTCTTCATGTGGATGTCATGCATCACCTTTGGTTGTGCCACCACCCAAAGGGTGGCTCTTTTTAACTTTTTTGACCCCACTTTGACCCAGACTAAGCCTCTCCTTCCCTGTAACCAGCAGCCCCGTTCCCACTTTGAATGCAATTATGTCCTTTAATAACCAATTACAATGCAAAGAAAATTAGAAAAAAGGGAGAGTGCAAGTGGTTACCAGTATGGGACCCAAGCATTTTCTGGACCCTGTTGCTGCCTTGCACCACCTCTAAATTAATATTATATATTATCAAGTTGCTTAAATTAAAAAGGTCGGGATGAAGTATGGGACAAGTAATGAATCTCAGTGAACAGAATAATGGAATTATGGAACAACTGTTCCCAATTAAAATGACAGTTTGATGATTTATCAATTAGTTCATCAATGTCCAAAGTTTGGTTTGAGCTTGAGCTTGGTTCTTATTTATTAATTTTCTTAGCAAAAGCAACATGCCTGCTTTCTAGTTGTAGGCATACGTGTTCCAATTGAACAAGTAGTACAATTAAACCTAGCCAATTGACCAGACCGCAGACAATTTTTAATTAAACCACTAGTATGACAGGCAAAGTTTTAGCATTATATTTTTTTATCATACTTTAGGTGATGTGTGAAATAAACATGTATATGTTATATAAATATCGGGTTCACAGGATTGAGCTATTGAGCTCATAAATCATTGCTCCATCCTAGGCCGATTTTAGATCGGGCCAAACTCAAAATTATAACCTAAGCTCAGCCCAACCTACAGAAATACTGACCCAATCTTTTAATAATGAGGCTGGACTAGCCCAATGTGCATCCCTGCTCACATCATTTTCTTCAACACCATTAAATCCAGGTTATGGTGATGCCAGGTTAACCCACTTCTCTTTTCCTCCCTCTACCATCTCCAGAAATTTTAGGATGCAATTTTTCCATAGAAATTCAGGAGCATGATTTCTCCATAAAAGATTATGGAGGTTAACTGATATCTAACAGAAATTTAGGAACATCTTCCCCTTCTCTTTTCTCCTACTTTTTCTATGGAAGAACAACCAACTAATCTGTAAGCTAGAGTTTTTTTTTTTTTTTTTTTTTTTTTTGGGGGGGTAGAACAGAGTAGAATTTTTTTTTTTTTTTAAATGAAGGAAGCCAATGAGACACGTGGTGATTTTGTAGTAAAATGTAACAGCGAGAATATTGGAGCATGCCATTGTTGTCGGTTTGAATAGCATGACATTTTGAATAGATATATTTTGGCCATCCTTAAGATCAAATCGTTGATGTCACTAGCCGCTGTCGCTTGAAGTGATAGATGAGACATGCCAAGACCGGTGAAGCATTGGATGATTACAGCTTTTTTTTTTTTTTTTTTTTTTTTTTTTTTGGTAGGGGATTATAGCTTTTAGTTTGAACCTATAAAGGCTGCAGAGGTGGCGTCTTTATCCGAAGAGGTTTTTTTTTTTTTTTTTTTTTTGATAAAAAGATGGGCATAGCTAAACTCATTAAGATAAAGATAAAGATACAGCAACCTTTTTACGGTGCATATTTCCAACACTGAAACACGCCATATGGCACAACATAACCGACGAGAAATTTAAGGAAGCTTAGGCTGGAGCTAAATCACTGATTACGATAGAGGACGCACGGAAAATCCCTTGTAATGCAATTAAAGATGAGATAAAACTTTACAGAACTGAA
Organism: Elaeis guineensis; assembly: GCF_000442705.2. Lineage (NCBI taxonomy): Eukaryota > Viridiplantae > Streptophyta > Magnoliopsida > Arecales > Arecaceae > Elaeis > Elaeis guineensis. The sequence goes on along the minus strand of NC_025996.2, from coordinate 52,551,667 downwards.
TGGAATGAGCATTGCAAATTGAATAAGGTTATTATACAATATCCCAAACATATAAATGTTAAATGTAGAGATTTTAATGCTAGAATGAAGTCTACTTTGGAGGAAATGATAACAAAACTTTTTTTTTCTAAATTATAGAATGCCCATAGAATTTGTAGACCATAAATGCCTAAAGAGCCGAGAATGTTGCGGTATATTTGATATTTTTTTTGATTTTTAATAAATAATGATGTTAAAAAACTATCGTGGCTCAAATCTGGAACATGATATCGTCGTGCTAGCATTGAGCAATGCCCGCAACAATACAAAGCCCAAAAGAACATCTACCACACAAGTTTCGCAATCATAAAATACATAACCAGAGAGGTCCAAAAATTCCTCCATTTAATAAATAATAAAAATATTGGTATAAAGTTTCTGAATCGAACATTAAATAAACTCATAATTCATCAAAATTATGAATCAACTTGATTTTTACTAAAATGCTACCGAATTTATTATTTCAACCTCCAAATTCAACTTTCCCTTCTATCTCCCAACAGGCTGAAAAAAGAAGCAAAGGAAAGCGTGCTTCACGGCCCAGCAAATAACCATGCATTTATTAAATCAAGCATACATTTTACATGATTTAATGCATTGCAATAAAATAAAGTATTCCATAGACATAAGAATAAAACAAATCATATTGTAATAATTCAATCATGTATGCATCAACCATTCTGGTTCATAAACATAAATTTAAGTGCAACTCAAAACAATCATAGTTATCAGATAATTACCATTTAGCTATGTCATCTTTCGAAACAATACTCCCTGATATTTCATGCAAGGGTCACTATAACCTATGATATGGCTATTTTTATAATCGATAAGATATGATGGTTCATTTTGTTACCAATTTTAATCTATTGGTAAAGGAATTTTTGTGTTGGATGTCAGCCCCAGGACGTCGATTGGCCCTTATTTTTAATGACGATCATAGCTATCTGATAGCTCATAAAATATTTTATATTTTTTATATTTTATATTTATATACATAAGTTGAAAAATAATAAATAGTAGGGTTGAGCATGGGTCGGATTCGATCGAGTTGGAAGAAAAATTTTATCCAATCGAATCTAATCGGATTGAAGACAATTCAACCCGCTGTCAATCGTTTATCATGTATAAACCATTTAAAATATTAGTGAATGGTTTGTAGTGAGTTCAGATGGATTGTGTCGGTTTGGACTTCAATATTAATTCAATATTGATTTTAAGTCTAATATTGACCCACTTAAGCCTATTTATTTTTTTATCAATTTAATACAAAAAGGATCTAAATCTTATAAGTTACAAATTTTTGTTTTATTTTTGAATTTGTACAAAATAAAATAGAAACAGAAAAAATTTACTCATTTAAAAGTAACTACATCTAAAAGCTTTCACTTTAGAATTGTATCAAATTGATGTGCTTCTATCAATACTTTAATATTAATATTCTCATAAATCTAAATAGATGATTGGGTATTTTTTAGAATAAAGTATTGAAGTCTAAACAACACCATCTTAAATATAAAAGTGAGTTTGTGAAATACTACATCGGTTGGATTCGATTTCATATAGGTTAAAAATGTAGCAACGGAATCCGACTGTAAATAATCAATTTTTTACAAACTCCAATCTGATTCCACTCAATTTATGTTTTTCAACCAACCGTAACCGATGTTTATTGGGCCGGATTGGGTGGATCTCTTTAGGTTTTGATTATTTGCTCAGTCCTAATAAATAGCATCATAAAAGTTTAAAATGTATTTATAGATCATATATATTATTTTCATAGTAATATATAATTTTTCATAATCATAACTCATACATATATCATTCAGAGTTAAAGTATTCAATAACAATAATATTTGGCCTAAAACATGAATCATTTATAATCATATGCTTGATCCTAAATTTTTATAAAAATATGGGACCGATTATATCACTACAAAAAAATGAGATTTTAGTGACCGCAAAATAGATTGCTAAATCATAAAATTCGATTGCTAATTTTTTTGCGACCTATTTTGAAACCGATATGTATCAATTGCAAAAACCCTGATCACAAATATTTTACGATTGATTTTTTCAGTTGCAATATTTTGTGACCAATTTTACGATCAAAAAAAATTAATTAATTAAAATTTTATGATTGATTTATCAATCAAAAATAAAATATTATTTACTATTTTGCAGCCGATTTACCAACTAAAAAAATCGACCATTAAGTTTTTGTAAATATTTTTTATTTAAACAATTGATCGCAAAATCAATCATAATTTATTTTTATAATATTTTAATTTTTAAAATCAGTTCCAACTTGGCCTCTAAATTTATTAAAAATTATTAAATTAATATCGATCTCAAAATCGATCGCTAATTTTTTTAAAATATTTTTATTTAAAAAAAATGATCGCAACATCGGTCGTAAATTTTTTTATAATATTTTTTTCAATATTGATAGTAAAATTGGTCGCTAAATTTATCAAAAATTATTACATCAGAATCAATCTCAAAATCGATCGCTAATTTTTTTAAAATATTTTTTATTTAAAAATCGATCTCAAAATCAATCGCAACTTTTATATAATATTTTTATTTTTAATATCGATTGTAAAATCAGTCGCTAAATTTATTAAAAATTATTAAATAAAAATTGATCTCAAAATAGATCGCTAATATTCTTAAAATATTTTAGATTTAAAAATCAATCATAAAATCGATCATAAATTTTTTTATATTATTTTTATTTTTAATATCGATTGCAAAATCTGTTGCTAAATTTATTAAATTAAATTTGGTCTGAAAATCAATTGTAAAATCGGTCAAAAATTATTTTGATTAAAATAATCGATCGCTAAAATTTAAATCTGAAAAAAAATAAATTAAAAATCATATTATTTTTTTTCTATTACAAGAACTACAGATGCCTATCTGCACAACTGAATCACTAAACAAATGCTGTTCTATAAGCACACAAATTTGGTATCCTCATTGCACTACATTAAAAATTAGATCAATGACACCAAAGAGATGCCATAATCCTATAATATCAGGGTAAAGGCTTTGCATCAGGCAGCCATTTTGTTTGTGATTACATTGACAGTCGAGTCTTAAATTATGGTGTTCCAAATCTTCACCTCTTCTTTCTTTTTATTTTTAAAAATAATTTCACAGAAAAATCAGATGGGGTTAAGAAAGAAATCACGAGAAGAAAATATCCAAAAAAGAGCCTTCAAAAACCAGCTCACACAGGACTAAGTATATGCCGAACAAAATTTGAAAAATAAGATCAATACAAATACAATATAACCAGTTTCCTAGCAAAACTTCATATAGCTAAAATATTGACTTTTTTAAAGCACATGGCAAGGATAAAGAGCCTTCTGATGTTCAAAATTCACTATGACAATGACATAATATGTTGAGTAGCTGGTCTTGCAGACTTTACAGTACTAAGACATGATCCCTTCATATGCTCTCTGAAACTTAGCAATGAAGCATTGTCAGCAGACTATTTCAGGGTACCAGAAACATGTAAACACACTAATCCCTGTTTTGTCCTATCATCTGAAAAATAAGGAAGCTTACGTAAACCAACATGGGTAAAAATGATCACCATAAGAAGCCACTCTCAAGTTTGGTATCAGCATGGCCTCAGAGACACCTGAAATTCAACGGGAAAAGGACCATCATGGTTTCGATATCTACATGATCTCAGAAACACCAGTAGATGAAAATGACAACAAAGGGAACTATGACTAAAATTAACAGCTGCCATGGAGTTCCACAAACACCTGGTTGTTGTAGCTTATGCTGACTCTTCTGGAGGCTTGGGTTCTTCAGATTTTGGCTTGGTTGCACCCTCTGCCCCCATCTCAGCTTTGAGGTCATTGATGCTCTGCTCCAGTTCATCAATCTTGCTTCTCATTTCTTCTAGCGCCTTGCAGTTAAGATATACAGAATCCAGATTTGCATTAAAAGAAGTTAAAACAAAAGAATGCAGTATTTCATGCATCAGCAAGCCGCAAAGATACCGTGAATTGTTTTTAAAAGAAAAAAATAATAGGAAATAAATATTTGTATTTTCCGGAAGAGCTACGGCGGATGGGGGGGAGGTGGCGGGTGGGGTCGAGGGAGGGGGCGCCAGTGTCGCAGAGAGGGAGGGGGTTGCTGTCACCGAGGAGGGAAGGGGAGGCTGTCATAGACGAGTGGGCTTTGGGGGGAGGGGGCACTGGTGTCACAGAGAGAGAGAGAGGGGGGGCAGCTGTTGTCGAGGAGGAGAGGGGAAGCTGTCACGGGTGAGCGAGCTTGGGGGAAGGGAGCGGCGCAATGAGGCAAGTAGGACGGCGTGGTCAGCAGTGCTTAGGGCTGCGGGAGGGGGCAGGGGAGGAGGGAATGCGGTCACCAGAGAGGGGAGGGGGGCCGTCGCAGGCAGGCGGGCGGGCAGAGGGGGGTGGCAGCTAGGGTTCAAGCACGACGGCAAGGGTTGGTGAGGAAAAGAGGGGGTTCGAGCATGATGGCTAGGGTTGGCGAGGGGGGGCCATCATAGGTGGGCAGATCGGGGAGGGGGTGGTGGCTAGGGTTGGCGATGAGAAGAGGTGATTTTTGAAGGGGTGTGGTTTATAAGTAAGATTTTGCAATCGATAAATCGGTTGCTAAAGAAAAAATTTATAATATAATTTAAAATTAATTTTTTTAAATTTAAAATATTTTTTGTAATTATTTTTATTTAATTTCATTTAGAATAAAGATGCTATTTTTTTTTTCAGAACTCAAATTTGTGATCGATTTTTTCAGCAATCTACCATAAAGCTCTTCAGTTCCAAGTCACCATTGGTCTAGAAGTCTTACACAGTTCACTAGATGTGAACGGACATATGGGAGACCCTCTGTGATCAGTGGAGTAGTGAAAAGTACTCTAGTAGGCGATAGAGGACATGACAGAATCAGTCCATTCAGCAGCATCCGATCAAGTACACTAACGGCTTCATTGGCACACATGTTGTGGCTGATAGGTTGATAAAAATTCTACACTTAAATTAATTTCATATTAAATTAATCATATATATTTTAATTCATTTAATTTTATGATGTATTTACTGGAGATATGGTAGCTGGATCATGCACCAAGACAGTTGCAGATATGGGAGGCCACACACCAGTCTAGGAGGAGTAGTGATTACTTAAATCTTCGATCTCGACAAATTGCAGTAACAACTTAAAATATTATTTATTAAATTTTTGTATATACTGATACATATGGACTAATGGATTTCTAAACTGTATAGGCGGATTATACGGAGTATCTCGTATCGCGGCATGATGATGACCCAATCTCTCAGCCCCTCTTTGACCTCGAGGGATGGCTCAGGGCGATTGGAGGGGTAAATAGGAGCCGGGTGTTAGGATTCGGCCACAGCTTCGACTCTCCACTAGCTCGAGGATCTTCATCGACATCCTCCTTTCAGAGCTCGACGACCCAGACGTGGGCTGACGCACATATGGAGGAGGTCATGCACAGGCTTTGGAGCTAGCGACCTCAGAACTTTTGAGACACCGTTTGCAATATGATCGTTGAGATTTAAGTAGTGATTACTTAAATCTTCGATCTCGACAGATTGCAGTAACAACTTAAAATATTATTTATTAAATTTTTGTATATACTGATACATATGGACTAATGGATTTCTAAACTGTATAGGCGGATTATACGGAGTATCTCGTATCGCGGCATGATGATGACCCAATCTCTTAGCCCCTCTTTGACCTCGAGGGATGGCTCAGGGCCATTGGAGGGGTAAATAGGAGCTGGGTGTTAGGATTCGGCCACAGCTTCGACTCTCCACTAGCTCGAGGATCTTCATCGACATCCTCCTTTCAGAGCTCGACGACCCAGACGTGGGCTGACGCACATATGGAGGAGGTTATGCACAGGCTTTGGAGCTAGCGACCTCAAAACTTTCGAGACACCGTCTGCAATATGATCGTTGAGATTTTTCGAGATCTATATCTATATGATCAGTTGGGCTTGTTGTCACAGCCATCACAGTGTTGGAAAATATGTCCCAAAGTCAATCATTAGACGATTGTGCTCATCTTGTAAACTGTATATAAATTTTTATTAATAAAAGTTATTTAGCATTTTCATTACAATTGACCATCTTTGAACTCCTGTATTGTAATGAAGTCTTTAGGACTATATATTTTAATCGATAATGGAGGATTTGTCGTTAAGTCCTTAAAATTATTCACGACCAAATGATACGCTATTACTAGGACAATAATGATATCAAGTGTAGGTCGTTGTGTGCCATATGAGTTGGTTATTCTCTTAACCAAAGAGTGTGGAGATACTGTTATAGCATGCAGATGGAATGTAGGAGTACATTCACATCAAACGTGACTATGTGCCGAGTACTCTGCTGTCAAGAGTAGCTTATGAAGGGTATGGATATAAGTATCCCTTCGACCTGAGACCACCACGATGACTTGTAAGCAACTCACTGTACTTTAGTATCGGACTATCTGAGTTTCTAACTTAGTGACAGAAGGATACTAGATGCAGTCAAGTACTTATCAAGTCGGTGTGTGAGTCAAGATGGAATTGATCCCTCTGAATTGATAGGAGATATACATCAGTGTATTTCAATTTAGCAAAATCTTGACCAGGATAATCTAAGAGATGAATTTGAAAGATTAAAATATAATATGATCGACTTAATTAGGGTTGAGAGTTAAACCCTAAGTCACCTTGAGCATTTGGATCAAGAGATGAATTATACGGTAACCATACGTCAGTAGGTTCTAGAAGGTTGCTTTGCAACATTTCGACCCAACCGATCGTCAGATCATCATTTCTAGATGGTTACATCAATTAGTATAGGAAATTGTTCCTATGCTACCAACTTAGATTCGAACCTATGGGGTCACATGCATTAGAAGATTTGATCAGATCTAATGGTTGAAGAGTCCAATTGGATTGTGACTCTGGTGAAGAGTCCTACTTGGACTAGGACTCTGTGAAAGAGTCCCATTGAGACTGGGATTCTACTATTTATAAAGAATTAATTAGTAATTAGATTACTAATTGACTCAATTTGATTGAGTAAAGAGCTTTGAAATAAGTCTAATTGAATTAGATTCAGTTCGACTCAGATTGGGAGTGATATGATCAAACTCGATTACAAGAAAAATTTAATCCTGATTCGATTAGAATTTAGACTTAGCTAATTTCTAATTGGATTAAAAATTTGATGAGATATTTGAATTTCTAATTGGATTAGGTTCATTTCTATCAGTGGTTTCAATCCAAATTTGATTTGGATTAGAATTGAATTAGAAATGAAGAGTCTAAGTTAGACTCGGACTCTATCTTTATCTTTTGCGCCACATCTGGATCCATGCCAATTTCTCTACGCCTAATTGAATTTAGATTGTGACTTTTGGCATCATGAGAGAGGATCCAATAAGGGTGGTCGGCTATAACTGATGAGTCATAATATTATCTCTTGCCTAATTCGAATACGATCCGAATTAAAGATAAGATGCAAACTAGGAAAGAGATTTTTCGTATATTCTTGAGGAATTTTTTAGTGTGTGAGACTCTAAATTTATTTTCCACATCCTAAAGACTTTTTTAGAATTTTTGGGGATGTCAAAAAGGGGTTTTGGCATTGATTCGTGGCATCCTTTCTTAAAAAATCCTAATTCCTAGTCTATAAAAAGGGGAACCCTCACTTAGATGTCCCATGATCAATTTTCTTATAGATTTTTTATTTTTAGACCCTCTTATCCTCCTTTTCTTTTCTTCCTCCAGATCCTCTATTACTTTGAAGTATCCAAAGTGCTTGTAGAAGAAGGAAGAGGTCAGCTGTCGAAGTTATTCACAGACTAGCATCTTCGAGCCCCTGATCTGCGCCAGTCTTCGCATGAATTTTTCTATAGAGGCCAGATGACTTCATGTGGTTGCAAGTGATCTGAGGAACACCCTCTCCAATCATTGGATCAAAGAAGATCAAGATCAAAATTTATTTGGTAACGATCTCTAGCTTATATTGATTCTTATAGGAGATCTAATAGTTAGATCTAGAATTTCAGCATCGATGAGATCGATGTAATTTTTATTTTTAGATCTAAAATATATATTTTTCATATCAAATATCCTGATATGATAGTTTAAGATTAGATCTTATACATGTGATTAGGATTAAATTATTTAATCTATTATTTTTACTGTATAAAATTTTTTAATTGCATATACTATACTATCGTAAATTTTTCTTCTACTGGTATCAGAGCCAGGTTATTTTGATATAAATTAATATGACTTTAGATCTAATTTTTTATTATTAGATCTAATTATTTATAATTTAAATTAAATCTAAATTAGTTTATTTTTAGATCTTATTATTATTTATTTAGATTAGATGTTCTGAGTAGCGAAGTACTCGAATTGGATAATCATCAGGCCGTCTGATCATAGGAGCAAGTAGGATTTCATGACCCTCTCCTTTCATTCAATGGGGTGCTCTTCATGGCGTGTAGGGGTGCCACTGTGAGGTCCCATGAAGAAGAAAGTGAAAAGAAAAAATTTATTTTCTTGCAAAATCCTAGATCTTGAAATCCTAGGTGTTGTTGTATGTGATGTAAGTTGCGAAGATAGTTACATATAATCTTGTTTAGTCAAAATTATTTTGATCTAAAATCATAAAAAATTTAGATTTGATCTAAAAAATTTTATGACTTGATGTAAAAAATTTATATAAAAAATTATTTTCGAAACCTTAACCATGTTGATGCAAAACTTAATTGAGAATTAAGTATCAAAGTGATTGGATCTAGAATTATGATTTAGATCTAATAACATTGCATAAAATATGAGACATGGGTTAGCTCAAATCAGGTCCTTCTCTTTAATTGGATTAGACCTAAGGTTAGAATCAAAGAATTGATTAACCATGTAGAGAAATTGATTAAGTCTAACCAAATATTGAACTAGATTAATCAGGATTTCTCTAATACAATAGTTGTAGATGGTCAAGTCCATGTCTTTGATTAGACCAAATGGATCTTGATTGTGGGTCAGTGGTTGAATTTGAATCATTAGGTTGGTCAAATCAAAACTAATTAACCAATTGGTGTCTAAGATAAGTTTGATATTTTGATCGATGGTTTTTAATTGGGAGCGGCTTACTTGATCATTTCGATGATGTCTAAGGCAAACTTAGCAGACACTCCCATCGATCTCACTTACTTGGCCAATTTGATGAACTAAATTTTGATTAGATTGCTAAGTGGTTCGAGTTAGCCCATGTCATTAAGGTTGATCAGTGTAACTGATCTAGGTGCCAGTTCAATCAGCATGACCTAACCCGATTCAGTGACTTGATGAAGTCAGTGGGAGGATTATGATCTATTGATTGATCTTTTCTTCTCTTCTCTCTTCTATAAATCGATTAAATCTTCTAAATTATTAGGTTCTTAAAATAAGCTGGTTATGGTGATAACTAGATCTAGCCTCCTATTAAGATGAGGGATAATGGATCCATTATTTTTGATTGACATTGCAGGCGCCATCCGTCTGATGTTCTCTCTGAATGATGGAATTATCATTCATCATAGATGACTCTGATGAACTATCTGATGATGGTTGGATTGATCAAGCTATCTTCAGATCTGATCACTCATTAGGTAGAATCACTGAGTAGGTTCATGTTAATGGTTTGACCTAACTGAAACTTTCAATGGAGGCCCATCACCTACTGAAATAAAATCTAGGGCTAAATTAAATACTAGAAGTTGTTTGGAGAAATAATTGATTGAGAACCTATCCATAGGTGCATATGGATTGATAGAGCCATCCTCGAGCCTATATGTAGTCTGTGTGGATTCTAGTACCCATTAAAGAATAAAGATAATTCTTCGAATTGAAAGTAGAGGCTATCAATTCGTATAAAATAGTGAGAAAACTTTTAGACTAAAGTCCAAGTCTTTTGGATTAATAAATTCATATACTAATTAGGTTTAGTGTTCTTCCTTGTATGTGCAGATATGACCTCAAACTTGTCACTCCGATCACTGTTAGATAGTGAGAAGCTTATCAGACTAAATTTTGATAATTGGTATCAAAAATTAAAAATTGTCCTGGAGCACGAGTGGATCCTTTATGTAATAACGGATCCGACACTTGAGGAGCCTGCTCTTAACACCTGAGGAGCGGTCCGAGATACTTATTTGAAGTGGCTCAATGATCGTCCATGGTTCGTTGCATCATGCAGGCCTCCATGAACGATGAGTTCAGTCGAAAGTTTGAAAAAGCTCAGCCAGAGAAAATACTTCAAGTGTTGAGGGATTCCTTTGGTACTCCTGACGACGTTGAGAGGCACAAGACTAGTTACACAATTTTCAATGCTCGGATGAGGGAGGGTGCATCTGTTACCGATCATGTATTGTACATGATCGAGCAGATTGAAAAATTGAGCAAACTCGACTTTTCTTTGTATGAACAGCTGGGGAAAGATGCGATCTTGAACTCTCTTCCCAAGTCCTACTTGTTGTTCTTCAATCATTTCAGAATGATGAAACCTATAGTCAACTACCACGGTCTGTTGGAGTTGTCATAGACTTTTGAGAAAGATCACCAGCTCCATAAGGAGATAGTGAATCTAGTGAGAGGATATTCTTCGGATAGTCGTCATTCCTTTAAGAAAGGAAAAAAAAAAGAAGCATAAAAAGGTGCTTGGTGCTGGGAGTCAGTCCCAGAAACCTAAGCTTAAGGCTGATCCAAGTCAGACAGAGTACTTCTTTTGGAAGAAGCAGGATCACTGAAAGAAAAATTATCCTCAGTATATCACTTTTCTTGATCCGAACAGGCCAAAGAAGAAAAAGCAATCAGTTGCTGGATAAGGTACTTATATAATAACATCTTGTAACTTTTCTCTTATAGATACAATGACCTGGGTATTGAATACTGGAAGCCCTATTCATATTTGCAATTCGTTGCAGGATCTTCAGATCACTAGGAGATTTGAAGAAGGTGAGAGATTCCTGAATGTTGGAGATGAAAAATCAGTTTCAGTTCTAGCTTTAAGAATCATCAAGCTTGTATTCGGGTCTCAGTATATTATTCTTAATGAGTGTCATTACTGTCCTAATTTTCTTTTAAATATTATTTCTATAGGCCTTTTGGCCAATTCAAATTATGAAATATCAATAAAAAAAATTTTTGTGATATCATTTTCAATGGTGTTATAATTTTATGTGGACAGTTGAACAATGGTATCTATATTGTATCTAGGCCTAATGTAATGTACATTTCAAATAAACATCCTAGAATAGATGAGCCACAGATGCCTACCTTTGGCATTGTAAGCTAGATCATATCAACAAGAATAAAATAAATAGGTTGGCTCAAAAAGAAATTCTTGATAAACACGATTATGAATCGTTACCTACCTATGAGTGTTATTTTCTTGAAAAGATGACCAAGTCACCTTTTACTGGAAAAGATAAATGAGCCAGTGATATGCTGGGTCTGATACATACCGATGTATGTGGATCCATGAGCACATGTGCTAGAGGAGGATATAGCTACTTCATCACATTCACAGATGATCTATCTAGATATGGGTATGTCTACTTGATGAAACACAAGTCCGAATCATTTGAAATGTTCAAACGATTCCGTAATGATGTAGAAAAATAAACTAAAAAAAATATTAAAATTTTTTGATCTGATTGAGAAGGTGAATATCTTTTCAGTAAATTTCTGACATATCTAGGAGAGAATGAGATTCTCTCCCAATGAATCCCTCCAGGGACACCACAGCATAATGACATCTCAGAAAAGAGGAATCGAATCTTGTTGGACAAGATTTATCCATGATGGGATTTGCAACTCTGTCGATCTTCTTTTAGAGATATGCACTTGAAACAGCCTATCTTATGTTCAATAATATTTTGAGCAAGTCAGTTAGTAAGACACCATATGAGATATGGTCAGGATGTAGGCTGAACCTCTCTTACTTTAGGATCTGGGGGTATCCGACTTATGTTAAACGATTACAAACTGACAAGCTCTGTCCTAAGTCCGATAAGTATAATTTTATAGGATACCTCAAGAAAATAAGGGGATATTACTTTTACCTACCTGCTAAACAAAAGATGTTTGTCAGCAACAAGGCACATTTTTTGGAAAAAGAATTCTTTAGTGAAGGAATAAGTGCTTCTAAAATTGAGCTTGACAAAGTTCGACAGTTAGAAGAACTGACACTAATGATTGAATCTGAACTGAATTTGATAAGATCAAATCTGGAGCCCAATGAACAAACATCTTTAAGGCGATCCAGTAGAATACCGCATTAGTCAGACAGATACTTGGTTTCTTGATCCGGAATAGAGATCCTGTCGAACTCGATGAGAACGATAAGGATCCGATCACCTACATGGATGCAATACAGAGATCCGACTCTGATAAATGATTTGAAACCATGAAATCCAAAATGGAATCCATGAAAGTCAACGATGTATGGACATTAGTGGACCCACCTGAAGGGGTAAAGTCCATAGGGTATAAGTGGATCTTCAAGAGAAAGAAGGGCGCAGACGGAAAGATGGAGATCTATAAAGTCTGTTTGGTTGCCAAGGGTTATCGTCAGTATTATGGTATTGACTATAATGAGATATTTTTTCTTGTGACAATGCTCAAATTCATTCGGATCATGCTTGCGATAGCAGTATATCTGGACTATGAAGTCTGACAAATGGATGTGAAGACAGCTTTCCTAAATGAAGAGCTGAACGAAAAGGTGTATATGATATAACCTGAAGGGTTCATATCCACAGATGAGTCCAAGGTGTGCAAGCTTCAGAGATCCATTTATGGATTGAAGCAAACATCTCGGAGTTGGAACATACATTTTGATAAGGTGATCAGAACGTATGGCTTCGTTAGGAATGGAGAGGAACCTTGCATATATAAGTGGACAAATGATTCGATAATTATATTTTTTGTATTGTATGTAGATGATATTTTTTTAATCGAAAATGATGTCCCTCCATTATAGAGAATAAAAGTGTAGCTGTCATCACAATTCTCCATGAAAGATCTGAGAGAAGCAGCCTGCATCCTAGGGATGAAGATCTATAGGGATAGATCTAAGAGGCTGCACGGGCTCTCCCAATCCACGTATATAGATATTATACTGAAATGGTTCTCCAAGAAAGGCTATCTTCCGATAGACAAAAAAAATTTTCTTTCAAATAGAGATTGTCTGACAACTCCTCAAGAGAAAGAGCGTATGAGTAAAGTTCATATGCTTTGGTAGTAGGTTCTATTATATATGCCATGATATGTACGAGACTAGACGTGGCATACTTATTAAAGATAGTGAGTAGATACTAGTCTGATCCAAGAGAAAATCACTGGAAGGTCGTAAAGATCATTCTTAAGTATTTAAGAAATACTAAGGACTAGTGACTTGTGTATGGTGAAACTGACTTGAAACTTGTGGGGTTCACCGACTCCAACTTTCAGTCAGAATATAACAATAGTAAGAATGTGTCGGATTATATTTTTATCTAAAATAATAGAGCGATCTGCTGAAAAAGTTTTAAACAGAATACTGTGGCAGACTCTGTTTGCGAAGCAGAATATATCGCGGCATTCGATACTGCGAAGGAAGCTATATGGTTGTGAAAGTTCATCGACGAGCTCGAAGTGGCACCCTCCATTAATGGTCCTGTCTTGTTATACTACGACTGTTGGAAAATGGGTCCTAAAGTCAATCATTTAGGTTGTAGATGATTGTGCTTCATATAAGTATATGAATTATAGAATGATAAATGTTATCTGACAGATTCATCATAAATAATATATCTTTTAAAATAAAACTCATATGTTATGATGAAGTCCTTAGAACTACTTTCAAAATGATAAAGGAGGATTTATCATATGGTTCTTAAATCCTGCTCATGACCACATAATATAATTGTTACAAGGACAATAAATTGTATCAAGTGTTGGTTGTTATATACCACATTAGTTGGTTTCCTCTTAACCAAGACGTGTGGTAACATGGATATGCATACGGATGATATGTAGGAGTATATTTCACTGAGCGTGATCACTTCTGGAGTACTCTGCTGTCAAGAGTTGCTCTGATGGGATATGGGTATATATATCCCTCAGACCTGAGGCTGTCTCGGTGACTTGCAAGCAACTCACTGTGCTTTGATGTCGGACTATCTAAATTTCTAATTCAGTAATGAAAAATTTTTGGGTACAGTCAAGTATTTATGAAGTCTGAGTATAAGTCAAGATAGGATTGACCACTCCAAGTAAAATTGAAGAAGATGCATCATTGTGTTTCAATTCAGCAAAATTTTGATCAAAGTAGTCCTAGTGAAGAGTCACATAATTTTTGAGATTGAGATACAATGTGGACCGCTCTTTCTGGGTTGACAGTTTACCCTTAGTCATCCTTGAGCATCAAGTGTCAAAGAAATGAATTATACAGTAACTATATCCATATAGATTTTAGAGTATTGCTAGGCATACATTCGACCAATCCGGACATCGGATCCTATTGCTAGATAGTTACATCGATTAGTACAAGAATTGTTCTTGTACTACCGACTTAGGTTTGATACTATGGGGTCACACACATAGAAGTACTTGTCTGATCAAATGGCTGATCAACAATTATGAATTATCGAAAAGTTTAATTATCAATTTGATTGATGATTAATCTTATGCAAAGGTTGCAATAAATTATTTATTAATAGTTAATAAATTAAAAAAATAATTAATTAATAAATTAATTATTAATTAGTTTAATTTGATTGAGCAATGAAGATTGGATTAGATCTAATTGAATTGGATTCAATTAGATTGGCTTTGGATTAATTGGATGCAGCCCTATTGAATAATAGGACTTATTTCAATTGATCTAAGAGATGCATGAATTTGAAATTATTCTAAATTGAATATAATTCAATTAGTTTTATATAGGCTTGGATTGGATCTAATCCTATTGAATAATAGGCTTGATTGGATCAAGCCCTAATATCAAATGAAGCACCTGATCTCCATCCCTAGATGGATTTTAATCTAACTAATTCTCAATTGGGTTGGGGCCTAATTGGGCTAGGATCCAATTAGTTAGTTTGTTATAACTAATTCCTAAATTGACTAGGATTGGATCCAAAAATTAGTTAGAGTCAGAACAAGATCTTGAATCCTATTGGGGAATAGGACTAAACCCAAACCTCATGTGATATTTATCTACGCACTCCATTCTCCTTTTAACGTAAAAAAATACCTCACACCCTATAATGATGCATCACCCCATCTCTTCTCTTCCTCCCGTGGAAAAGGAGGGGCTCCAATCTCCTCTTTGTTGCCACCCCAAAAGAAAAAGAAAGAAGGGGGCATCCAAGGGTTGGATGCCCCAACATTCCACACGCCAAGATCTTGTTTCTCCTCTTCTTCTTAGTATGTTTTCTAATCATTTTCTTGCTAAATTTTAGATATTAAAGAGATGCTTTTCTACTGGTTATACAGCAGAAACTTGAAGAAGAAAAGTTCTTTCCAAGGAGAGAAAGATCAAGAAAGAAAAAGGATCTTTTTTCTTGCGTGCAGCCTTGAAGAAAGAGTTCTTTTTTCAAATTTTTTTTATTTTTTTTAGATAAAAATCAGATTAGATCTGATTTTTAACATGTGGTTTTAGAGGAGAAATATCAAAAAAAATCTGATTTGGGTTTGAAGCTTCTTGAAGTTTTAGATCAAGAAAAAAGATGGATCTTCTTTCTTTCACGCAGCTTTGAAGAAGAAGGAGTTCTTCTTCTAGATTTTTTATTATTTTTTTTAAATAAAAATTAGATTAGATCTGATTTTTAATATGAAAATTTAGAGAAAAATATCAAAAAAATCTGATTGGGCGTTTGGGGCTTTCTTGAGTTCTTGATCAAGAAGAAAAAGGGAAAAGAAGAGAGAAGAATGGTTCTTCTCTTGGTTTTTTCTTTTGGATTTTTTTGGATTTCAAGATTTTATGTGATTTTCACTATAAAAAATTAGATTAGATTTTAATTTTTATCATAAAAATTAGAGAAAATTTTTTTTTTCAAGGGCGTGAAAAAAAGAGAAAAAGATTCTCTCTTATACATGAAAAATTGAGAAGAAAGGGTTCTTCTTTTAATCTCTATTGTAGAGATTAGATGCATAGATCCAGAAAAAAAAAAAAAGAGAGGGTCTCCTTATTCTTTAGTTCCATCATGTTCCTCTCAAATCAGCCAATAGATGGTGTCTTCGCGAGCTAGCACTTCCAGAGAGATCGATCAGCACGAGGACTTCGTATGGATACCCGTAGAGGTCGAAAGCATATGTGGCTATCAAGCATCATGAAGAATCATCTATCACAGATTTTGGATGAAGTGAATACCTTTACAGTAAGTTTTGACATGTCTTCAAAAAAAATTAGATTCTCTCTTAATGGACCTCTCCTGAGACATCATTATTTAAAAAGATGTCCGAAAAGGATAATTAAATCTTGTTAGACATGGTTTGGTCTATTATGGGGTTTGCTAGTCTGACTGAGGTCATGTTTTAGAGACTACTTGATATGTGCTCAAGAACGTTCTGAGCAAATCGATCATAAAACTCCATATGAGATATGGACTTGGATAATTCGATACTCTCTTACCTTAGAGTTTGCAATGTTGAATTTGTGTGAAATATTCACTAATCGATTAGCTTGGATCTTGATTTGATAAATTTTATTTAAGAATATTTCTTCTTCCTCTTAATGGACATGAGATGTTCATGAATCTTAAGATATTCCTTTTGGAAAGAAAGTTTCTTGGTGAAGAAACTGATGCCTTTAAGACCAAGCTTAATAAAGCTTGATAAGTAGGAGAACCAACTCTGACAAATCAATAGAATCGAAATTGATTAGATCAAATCCGAAACTCGATGTAAAGGCATCCTTGAATAGATATAGTAAAGTACCGTATCAGCCGAACAGATACTTCAGTTTCTAGATTCGAGATGGAGATTTGATCTCCCATATGGATACAATACAAGGATCTAACATTGAGAAGTGGCTTGAAACTATTAAATCTAAAATAAAGTCCATAAAGATCAACAATGTATAGATATTCGTTGGTTCACCTAAAGGGGTAAGACCCATAAGGTGTGAGTGAATTTTAGATGGATAAGAGGCACAAATAGAAAGGTGGAGACCTATTAATTCTATCTGATTGCCAAATGATTTCATCAAAGTTATAGTGTTAACTATGACGAGATGATTTTCTTATGGCAATCCTCAAGTCCATTCAGATTGAATCAAGCTTCTCAGAGTTAGAATATATATTTTGAATATATGTCTTCATTGAGAATGAAGCAGAATCCTATATGTACAAATGAGCTAATATTCTGTAAAACCATTCTTTGTGCTGTTTGGATGAAATTTTTTTAATCGAGAATGACATCCCTACATTACAGAGAATAAAAGCTTGATTGTCATCTCTATTCTCCATAAAGATTTGAAAGGTTATGAGAATCATTCTTAAATATTTATAAAATACTAAAGATCAATGGCTCGTTTATGGAGAATCTGATTTAAAACATGTAGAATACCGATTTCAATTTTTAGTTGGATGGGAATGATAAAGTTATATCAGATTGTATTTTTATCCTAAAAAGATGAGCAATATGCTGGAAAGGTTCCATGCAATAGTTAGTAGCCAATTTTATTTGTGATACGGAGTTCTTTGCAGCATTTGATGCTGGTAAAGAAGTTGTTTGGTTATGAAAATTCATCAGTGAGCATGGAGTGGCACCCTCCATTGATGGTCCAGTCTTTTTATATTGACAGCAGTACTGGAGCCATAGCTCAAGCTAAAGAATTGATATTCAATCTATGAACCAAACACTTTCTGTATTACAATCAACTTGTTCGATAAGATTGAAATAAAATCGACCTTAGAAAGATCGACTGAAAGAAAAACTTGACCGACCCATTGATTAGAGCAATCGGATCTAATGAGTTTAATGATCTAAAATGAAAGATGGATATTTGATACCAATCTGATTGGCTTTAGTCCAAGTGAGAGTTGTTGGAAAATGTATCCTAAAGCCAATCATCTAGGTTGTAAATAATTGTGCTCCATATAAGTATATGAATTATAGAATGATAAATGTTATTTAGTAAATTCATCATAAGGAATATATCTTCTAAAATAGAACTCATATGTTATGATGAAATCCTTAGAACTACTTTCAAAATGATAAAGGAGGATTTATCATGTGGTTCTTAAATCCTACTCATGACCAAATGATACAATTATTACAAAGACAATAATTGTATCAAGTATAGGTTGTTGTATACCATATTAGTTGGTTATCCTCTTAACCAAGACGTATGGTGATATGGGTATGGCATACGGGTGATATGTAGGAGTACATTTCACTGAGCGTGATCACTTTCGGAGTACTCTGTTGTCAAAGATTGCTCTGATGGGATATGGGTATATGTGTCCCTCGGACCTGAGACTGTCTCGGTGACTTGCAAGTAACTCACTGTGCTTTGATGTCGGACTATCTGAATTTCTAATTCGATAATGAAAGCTTTCTAGGTACAGTCAAGTACTTATGAAGTCTAAGTGCGAGTCAAGATGGGATTGACCGCTCCAAGTAAAATTGAAGATGATACATCATTATGTTTCAATTCAGCAAAATTTTGGTCAAAGTAATCCTAATAAAGAGTCACAAAATTTTTGAGATTGAGACACAATGTGGACCACTATTTTTGGGTTGACAGTTTATCCTTAGTCATCCTTGAGTATCAAGTGTCAAAGGGATGAATTATACAGTAATTATATCCACATAGATTTTAGAGTATTGCTAGGCATATATTCAGTCTATCCGGACGTCGGATCCTATTGCTAGATGGTTACATCAATTAGTATAAGAATTATTTTTATGCTACTGGCTTAGGTTCGAACCTATGGGATCACACACATAGAAGTATTTATCTGATCAAATGACTGATCAACAATTATAAATTATTGAAAAGTTTAATTATCAATTTGATTGATGATTAATCTTATACAAAAGTTATAATAAATTATTTACTAATAGTTAATAAATTAAAAAATAATTAATTAATAATATAATTATTAATTGATTCTATTTTATTGAGCAATAGAGATTGGATTAGATCTAATTAAATTGGATTCAATTAGATTGGCTTTGGATTAATTGGATGCAGTCCTATTGAATAATAGGGTTTATTCCAATTGATCTCAAAGATGCATAAATTTAAAATTATTCTAAATTGAATATAATTTAATTAGTTTTATATAGGCTTGGATTGGATCTAACACTTTTGAATAATAGGTTTGATTGGATCAAGTCCTAATATTAAATGAAGCACCTGATCTCCATCCCTGGATCAGTAGGGTTTTAATCTAACTAATTTTCAATTGGTTGGAGTCTAATTGGGCTAGATCCAATTAGTTAGTTTATTATAACAGATTTCTAAATTGGTTAGGATTGAATCTAAGGATTAGTTAGAGTTAGAACAAGATCTTGAATCCTATTGAGGAATAGGACTAAACCCAAACCCCATGTGATATTTATCTACGTGCTCCATTCTCCTTTTAACGTAAAAAAAAAAACCTCACTCCCTATAATGATGCATCGCCCCATCTCTTCTCTTCCTCTGGTGGAAAAGGAGGCACCCCAATCTTCTCTTTGTTGCCGCCCCAAAAGAAAAAGAAAGAAGGGGGCGTCCAAGGGTTGGACGCCCCAACATTCCACATGCCAAGATCCTATTTCTCCTCTTCTTCTTGGTATGTTTTCTAATCATTTTCTTGCTGATTTTTAGATATTAAAGAGAGACTTTTCTGCTAGTTATACAGTAGAAAATTGGAGAAGAAAAGTTCTTCTCAAGGAGAGAGATCAAGAAAGAAGAAGGGTCTTTTTTCTTGCATGCAGCCTTGACGAAGAAGTTCTTCTTTCAAATTTTTTTTATTCTTTTTCAGATAAAAATTAGATTTAATTTAATTTTTAATATATAGATTTAGAGGAGAAATATCAAAAAAAATCTGGTTTAGGTTTGAGGCTTCTTGAAGTTTTAGATCAAAAAAGAAGATGGGTCTTCTTTCTTGCATGCAGTCTTGAAGAAAGAGTTCTTCTTCTAGATTTTTTTTTATTTTTTTTAAAATAAAAATCAGATTAGATCTAATTTTTAATATAAAAATTTGAAGAAAAAATATCAAAAAAATATGGTTGGACGTTTGGGGCTTTCTTGAGTTCTTGATCAAAAAGAAAAAGGGAGAAGAAGAGAGAAGAACGATTCTTCTCTTAGATTTTTCTTTTGAATTTTTTTGGATCTCAAGATTTTATGTGATTTTCAATATGAAAAATCAGATTAGATCTGATTTTTATCATAGAAAATTAGAGAAAAAAAGTTCTTCTCCAGGGCGTGAAAGAAAGAGAAAAAAGTTCTCTCTTATACATAAAAAATTGAGAAGAAAGAGTTCTTCTCTTGATCTCTATTGTAGAGATCAGATGCATGGATCCAGGAAGAAAAGGAGAGGGTCTCCTTATTCTTCAATTGCATCATGTTTCTCTCAAATTAGCCAATGGATGGTGTCTTCGCGAGCTAGCACTCCCAGGGAGATCGATCAGCACGAAGAATTCGTGTGGATACCCATAGAGGTCGGATGCGTGTGTGGCTGCCAAGCATTATGAAGAATCATCTACCATGAATTTCGGATGCGGTGATCTGCTATCTGCACTCAGGTATGAGATTTTGATCTCAAATAATTTTTAGATGTAATCTAAATATGAATTGGATATGATCTAATTACATTTAGATATATTCAGTATATGCTGATTTTAGATTTCAGATGTACATACATGCATATTAGTTCATGTCATAGATCCTATATGGTGATTTAGATTTGATCTAAGCATGCATTATAGATTAAATTGTTTAATCTATATATGCTCCGCTACAAAATTTTAAAAATGCATGCACATCACCTACCACGCTTCCTTTCAGCGACAATACTGGAGCCATTGCTCAAGCCAAAGAGCCGAGATCCCATCAGTACACCAAACATATTCTGCATCGTTATCACCTTATCCAAGGGAGGTCGAGGTGACGTCGATCTTCAGAAGATCGATGGAAGGAAAAATCTGACCGACCCATTTACTAAAACTCTTAGAATCAAAGAGTTTAATGATCATAAATCGAAGATGGATATACAATAATGTACCGATTGGCTTTAGTCCAAACGAGAGTTGTTGGAAAATGTATCCCAAAGTCAATCGTTAGACGATCGTGCTCATCTTGTATACAATATATAAATTTTTATTAATAAAAGTTATTTAGTATTTTCATTATAAATTGATCATCTTTGAACTCTTGTATTGTAATGAAGTCCTTAGGACTATATATATTAATTGACAAAAGAGAATTTATCATTAAGTCCTTAAAATTATTCGTGACCAAATGATACGCTATTACTAGAATGATAACGATATCAAGTGTAGCTCGTTGTGTGCCATATGAATTGGTTGTCCTCTTAATCAAGAAGTATGAAGATATTGTTATGGCATGCAGATGGAATGTAGGAGTATATTCGCATCGAACGTGACCATATACCAAGCACTCTGCTATCAAGAGTAGCTTGTGAAGGGTATGGGTATAAGTGTTCCTCCAACCTGAGACCACCACAGTGACTTGTAAGCAACTTACTGTACTTTAGTACCAGACTATCTGAGTTTCTAACTTAGTGACAGAAGAATACTAGGTGCAGTCAAGTACTTATCAAGTTGGTGTGTGAGTCAAGATGAAATTGACCCCTCTAAATTGGTAGGAGATATGCATCAGTATATTTCAATTTAGCAAAATCTTGATCAAGATAATCTATGAGATGGATTTGAAAGATTGAAATACAATGTGGTCGACTTAATTAGGGTTGACAGTTAAATCTTAAGTCACCTTGAGCATTTGGATCAAAAAGATGAATTATACAGTAATCATATGTCGGTAGGTTCTAGAAGGTTGCTTTGCAACACTTTGACCCATCCGGTCATCATTGCTAGATGGTTACATCGATTGTTATAGAAAGTTGTTCCTATTCTATCAGCTTAAGTTCGAACCTATGGGGTCATATGCATTAGAAAATGTGATCAGATCTAATGACTGAAGAGTCCAATTAGATTGTCTCTGGTGAAGAGTCCTACTTGGACTAGAACTCTGTGGGAGAGTTCCATTGAGACTGAGACTCTATTATTTATAAAATATTAATTAGTAATTAGATTACTAATTGACTCAATTTGATTGAGTAAAGAGCTTTGAAACAAGTCTAATTGAATTAGATTCAGTTCGACTCAGATTGGGAGTGATATGATCAAACCCGATTACAAAAAAAATTTGATCCTGATTCGATCAGGGTCTAGACTCAACTAATTCCTAATTGGATTAAAAATTTGATAAGATATTTAGATTTTTAATTGGATTAGGTTCATTTCTATCAGTGATTTCAATCCAAATTTGATTTAGATTAGAATTGAATTAGAAATGAAGAGTCCAAGTCAGACTAGGACTCTATCCTTATCTTTTGCACCACATCTGGATCCATGCCAATTTCTCCATGCCTAATTAGATTTAGATTGTGACTTTTGGTATCATGAGAGAGGATCCAATAAAGGTAGTCGGCTATAACTGATGAGTCATAATATTATCTCTTGTCTAATTCGAATGCGATACGAATTAGAGATAAGATGTAGACTAGGAAAGAGATTTTTCGTATATGATATATTATTGGAGTCATATTATTTTTTTTATTTTTTTTAAAGAATTTTTTAGTGTGTGAGACTCTAGATTTATTCTCCACATCCTAATGATTTTTTTAGAATTTTTGGAGATGCCAAAAAGGGGTTTTGGCATTGATTCATGGTATCCTTTCTTGGAAAGTCCTAATTCCTAGTCTATAAAAAGGAGACCCCCTTCTTAGACGTCCCATGATTAATTTTCTTGTAGATTTTTTATTTTTAGAGCCTCTTCTCCTCCTCCTCTCTTCCTCCTCTAGATCTCCTATCACTTTGGAGTGTCCAAGGTGCTTGTAGAAGAAGGAAGAGGTCAGCTGTCGAAGTTGTTTGCAGACTAGCATCTCCGAGCTCCTGATCTGTGTCAGTCTTCGCATGGATTTTTTTATAGAGGCCAGATGACTTCGTGTGGCTGTAAGTGACTTAAGAAACACCCTCTCCAACTATTGGATTAGAGAAGATCAAGATCAAAATTTGTTTGGTAATGATCTCTAACTTATTTTAATTCTTATGGTAGATCTAATAGTTAGATCTAAAATTTTAACATCGATGAGATCGATGTAATTTTTATTTTCAGATCTAAAGTACATATTTTTCATATCAAAGATCCTGATGTGATAGTCTAAGATTAGATCTTATACATATGATTAGGATTAAATTATTTAATCTATTATTTTTACTGTATAAAATTTTTTAATTGTATGTACTATACTACTGTAAATTTTTTTCACACAGTAGGTAAGTTTATTAATAATTTTTTTTATTTATTTTAAATTTTTATATTTAAAAGCTTCACATGTTTAGACTTGAGTCCGAAAAAGAGATATAGGAGATAAAAATTCAATCTAACCATCTAAACGATAGACCAGAGGTGTTTATAGCTCCGTACCATCGAATAAAATATATAGAGATAATCTATTCAAGAATCAAGTAGTATATCGAAATATACATCTCCATATAGACATATATGCTTTCGTATAAAAATTTATTAATAATATTTTATTTTTTTTATTATAAAATACTGAAACATCCAGTTCTCATCTGTTAGCTACTAAAGAAGATGTACAGGAGTCAAAGAAGGATGAAGAGGATGATGAGGAAGATCATACATGATTTTTTTTTGATATATATATAATTTTGATACTTGTAAAGCAATATTTATATGTAAAATTATATAATTTATATTTTTAATATAATATAATTAATTTTATATTTATAATTATGTTACATAATTGTTATCTTATTTAAAATAGATTTTAAAAAATATTATTGCTTGTTACAGTGATTTAAATAGATTTTAAAATATTTAATTATAATTTTTTAAAAAAAATTACAAATTTTTAGTGACGGTATTAGCAATGTAAACTATGATCATTAATAATTTTTAAAATTTTAATTAAAAAAATAAAAAATTATTAACAATGGCAGTAGCAACGAAATCATCGTCGCTAATAGTTTTTAACAGTTTAATTAAGAAAAATTAAAATTATTAGCAACAAAACTTTATCGCTAATATCGTCACTAATTATCTTTATTAGCGATGGTAGATTTGTCATCACTAATAATTATAATTAGTGATGAAATTATTTTCATCGGATTTTTAGCGATGACTGATATTAGCGATGGCAAACTGATTATTAGCAATGGTAATTAGCCGTTACTAATAGCCTTTTTTCTTGTAGTGTTATAACTTGCTTTATTATATGGTACTATAAAGTATTCTATTTCTATCTTATAATAATTATTATTTTTCTAAACATGCATCAATTCATCATGCAAAAACTTATGTTTCATCTGGTAAAATGGTATAAGATTTACTTACTAAACTGTATGGCTTATATTATTTTCCTTTTTCAGAGAAATAGTGTTACTAAGAATGAAGAATGGTTCAGACTTGGAGTTCATGTTAGCAAGCTTGGTGATTTTATAGCAGAATTTTAGTCCTTTAATTGACTATAAATTTATAATTGATGACTTTCTGAATTTTAAGGTTAGGTGTAGTGGTATTTAAATTTGGATTTAGATGCTTTAAACTGACTTTTATCTAATTATTTGATGGATGATGAATTTGTATCTTTTATTTTATTTAAAATTATAATTGTTGGCTTCATATTATCATAGGTTGTACTCCTTGATAGTATGGCTACATTATATCCTGCATTGGGGGTGTAACATTTTATGGTATTAGGGCATAAATTTAATCATAGGTAGAACTTAAGATTAGGTTTATGATCTTTAGGATTAGGTATAGGATGAATATAAAAAAGTTGGTTTAGATTAGAGTTGCACAGTAAAACATGGTGGCCTTAGATAAGGATTAGATATGCTCCAAAGTTTGAAAGCATAGATATGCAAATTTCAAAAAAAAAAAAAATCTTAAGAGGGAAGAATGTTATGCCCAATCCTTTGGCTTAGCTTTGTAGCCAAACAAGACCTGAAGACTTATTTTTAGATTAAATAGGGTAGAGCCCTACTTGATCGATGGAGGAATAATCATCCTCGTCCTTGGATTCCGCCAATGGCTACGAGACCCTAGCCTTCATTCTATATAAAAATCTTCTCTTCCCTTCACGACACTTCACTATTGAGTAGTGCCATTTTTTCTCTCTTTTTTCTCCCTTCAAGTCCGCAACTCCCTATTCTTATGCCTACCGAAAATCAAAGTCGAAGAGCTCGTCTGAGCCTAAGGTAAGCCTTGATTCCCTTTTCTCTTTCTTTTCCTAGGTGGCATGACCCCTTGCCAACCATATTTCATTAAAAAATTGGCTAAAAATTGATCAAGAAAGTCCTTATTTGGCTATTTCTATTCATTTGGCTATTTCTATTCTTAACTATTTTAACTGTCGCTACCAAAAACCAAATTTGTGGTTTGTAAATTTTTAACAATTTCCATAGGGTGTCAACTTCATTGTATCTATTCTTATGGGTCAGATTAATTCTCAATCTTGTAGATGAAATTTAAGTCCTTTGAAAAAAGATTGATCTTTTCTATGGGAAATAACTAAGGCAATTAAGAATTTTGAAGCAAATTTGGTTTGATAATACTAAGATACATAGTTCTTTAACTATTCAATGTTTTTATTTAGCAAGATGCAGATTTTTTTTCTATGAGGGAGTTAAAATGCATTTTGAAGCAAATATCATTTAAGCACATCCTAGTTATTTTGTTAATTAGTAGTTTGTTGAGAGGCTTGTTTTGATGAATCTTGGGAT
Organism: Elaeis guineensis; assembly: GCF_000442705.2. Classification (NCBI taxonomy): domain Eukaryota; kingdom Viridiplantae; phylum Streptophyta; class Magnoliopsida; order Arecales; family Arecaceae; genus Elaeis; species Elaeis guineensis. The sequence goes on along the minus strand of NC_025996.2, from coordinate 52,525,581 downwards.
TTGTGGATCATTTTATATCATATAGTTTTGGACTATAGATCAAGCCTAAGGAAAGGCTCTTTGTATCCATCCAATATATTATGTCTTTTCTTTCCATGTGGGAAGTTATTTAGAATTATAAAAAAATCATGTTCAAAGTTTGTCGAAGTTTTTATGTACCCAAAAAAAAAAGCATAAATATTTTTAACATAGAAACTTGCAATATCTCAAATTTGAGGAGACACACACACACATACATATATAGATCGTGATATTGCATGTCTTATTTATCTATAATGGTTCTTACAAGGATGGTGGGATGAGAGATAAGTTGCATATTCCATTATATTGATGAATTGCCCTAATATACATCTTGATTAGAAATAGGAGACTTTGCTTAAGGGAAAAAGGAAAAAAGATGAGATTTTGAGGATTAATAAGTATTGCCAAAGATGCAGGAGTTTCTACCAGCATAGTGACGCTAAAGATTTAAAAAGCGATGGGGCAAAGATATTTTTTGTAATGAACCTTAACTCTAGAATAAACTTATAGATTGTGGTCTGTCTTAACAATCGATGCTAGCTCTTTTAAAAAGTTTGATGCTTTAATTGAAAACCTTGCCTTACAAGTGGACCAAGTCTTAAATCAAATTGAACACTTTTGTATTTTCAACTCGAAGAGCAACACTACGTCAAAACGGTGAGCTAGCACAAAAAATTATGCAAATAATGTGTAGCTCTCGTAGTAAGCTAGTCATTGGAAAATAATATTGAAAACTATATAAAGGTTTTTCTTTTTTTTTCTCTCTCTCTTTAAAGAGATAGAAAGTGGGGGTGAGAAAAAAAATAGACTTGACTAGTTATAGTACTTGTGGATTTCTCTACTATCTAAGAATCAAATTTAGAAACTTTGTAGAAAGGTATGACTGCTAGGGCAAGCCTTATTTCACAATCAAATAATACGTGAGAAGAAAAATAGAATGATTGCACATCAACTATGTAACTTCTTGTGTGAAATTTTGTGTTCTTTAGCAATTCTCTTAGCCTGAGCACTTAGGTTTGGATTTGGATAAGGAGTGTTGATGCCACATCACCTATGTATGGGGCGCATAATGTACACTTGTCATCAAGGGAGACCAATACCTGACCCTCCCTCACATGGCCAAATAACCACAAAAGAAATGGCAATTCTGGGCTAGCATTATGCACCATAATGCAAAACTAAGGACCCCAGCCTAGCAGATACAAACACAACCACCCCATACAACCCTACCATCACTTGGGGGACAGGATATCCGGGTCCGCTAATCCTCCCCGGCCGATCTCCCAATACGAGCAATCCATTCTGGTCCCGTTGATGGATCCAGAAGCAAGGAAAATATCGTCAAGAAGAAATCTAAACCACGAAATCCCATTGAAGGATATCCTGCCTACTTGGCGTCTCACGGGGCCGGTTTTTATCACCTTATCCTGTCACGCTATCCCCTTTATAACCTCTCTCCCATCCCCATTGCCTCCATCCACGGGCCAACGTCTCCTCCCTCACTACTACTAACAACTCTTTGATAGGACTTAGCATTCTCAATGGCTCTTCAGGCTTCCTTCTTTCCTTCAGCTCTGTCCACCCATAAAGAGGTGAGTTAGGAGATATTGGCATCATTATATAGTTTCGCTTGGTTCTTTGTTTCTTTCTTGTCCTTGGAATGGGTTATGTGAATAAGGTTAGCTAAGTGTGCGGTGTTTATGGTGCAGGGAAAGGTAAGTGGTGGTGTTAAGGACTCGGCTTTCTTCGGGTTTTCGCTTTCGGACCACGTTAAATCTGACTTCAGTTGTTCAGTTCTCAGGCGTAGTAAGGTACGAAGTTCTAGTTTGGTTTGTTTTCTTAAAGATGTATGGATATATATTCTTTCAAGCTTTTATTTGATCATAAAAAGAGGACTAGCCTTCTGATTTGGATTTGGTCTTGCTCATTGCTTAACCAATTGCCAATTCTCCATCAAATGGTAAGTAATTAATTATCTCTTGAGTTTATGTTATGGAAGCACCGGCAATTGCAAATAATTGTAATACGTCATGTTGTCTTAGCTCAGATGAGAAAAAGCTCTCAATTTTAAGGAAATTCTGATTTCAATGATATAAAATTTAAGGGTTCATTTTATCGAAGTCTGATCTTATCCCCTGCATTCTCATATCTTGGACTCCAGCATGTCCCTTGGATGCTCTAACTTGCTATCCTTATACAGCGAGTTGGACGGTAGCAAACCAGAGCATCCACAAGACCCCTTGAACTCTTCCATGGTTTAGTGGATATGTGATGTTATGCACAAGAGTTTGAGAAAATAACATTCATTTGGGAGACTTGCTACAATCATCCCTTCAATACCCAACATAATTGCACATGTAATGAAAGCGAATTCAATTTTACCAATGGCTATTTTGGGTTCTAAATATCTTGCCAATGTGAAAGGGCAGTCCATAAGTTCTGTCCAATCTTTAAACAAGTTCTGCTATCCTTAATGCTTAATCAATTGGCTATTTCAGACTGGATGTTTGCTACTGGGTACCAGTAGCTCATATAATCTGCAGTTCTGTTTCCATCTCCTGGAACCACCTTACTCTCAGCTATAAATGTAATTAAAGTGCATACGAATGCCTTCTACTTGGCTCATACCACAAGCTCTGAGAAATCTAAGTGCTTCCCAAGATCATCATTTTTTTTTTTTTTTTCAAAATTAATGTTTTGCAAATTGGCTATGAACTAGCAGAGAGTGAATGTGTCGGTTGGAGTAAGAGCACAGACAGCTGCTACAGCCTCCCCGGCAATCAACCGAGCCACCCCGGAAGGGAAGAAGACACTGAGAAAGGGCAATGTAGTGGTCACTGGGGCCTCCTCTGGTCTGGGTCTAGCCACTGCCAAGGCACTGGCTGAGACTGGGAAATGGAATGTGATCATGGCCTGCCGTGACTTCCTCAAGGCAGAGAGAGCAGCCAAGGCAGCCGGCATGTCCAAAGACAACTACACCGTCATGCACCTCAACCTCGCCTCCCTCGAGAGCGTCCGTCAGTTCATCAAGAACTTCCAATACTCCGGTATGCCGCTCGATGTGCTGGTGTGCAATGCTGCTGTCTACTTTCCAACTGCAAATGAGCCCACCTACACAGCTGAAGGATTTGAGATGAGTGTTGGAGTAAACCACCTTGGCCACTTCCTCCTTGCCCGTGAGCTCCTTGAGGACTTAAAGAACTCTGATTACCCCTCAAAGCGTCTCATTATCGTCGGTTCGATAACAGGTAGAATTGAGTGCTTGAAATTAGAGGACTCCATTCACTTGCATGGTTGTTATGGAGATGGTGATAGCTAAATTCTTGTTTGCGTTTGTGTGAATTACCAGGGAACACAAATACTTTGGCCGGAAATGTTCCACCAAAGGCAAATCTTGGAGACCTGAGGGGGCTTGCAGGGGGCTTGAATGGACTGAATGGCTCCACCATGATTGATGGTGGACAGTTCGACGGAGCGAAAGCATACAAGGACAGTAAGGTCTGCAACATGCTAATGATGCAAGAATTCCATAGGCGATACCATGAGGATACTGGCATCACATTTGCTTCCCTTTACCCTGGCTGCATTGCCACCACTGGCCTCTTCAGAGAGCACATCCCCTTGTTCAGGCTCCTCTTCCCTCCGTTCCAAAAGTACATCACGAAAGGCTTTGTTTCTGAGGATGAGGCTGGCAAAAGACTTGCACAGGTGTATATAATTAGTCTCATGCCAATTTAGGATTCAAACATTTTTGCAGGCACAAGGGCTCAAACTCACATTTGGATTTTATTGGTTTCAGGTGGTAAGCGATCCCAGCTTGACGAAATCTGGCGTATACTGGAGCTGGAACAAGAACTCGGCATCATTCGAGAATCAGTTGTCAGAAGAGGCCAGCGATCCTGAGAAGGCTCGGAGGGTGTGGGAGCTCAGTGAGAAACTGGTTGGCCTGGCTTAATGCCTCTCCATGTCCAACTGCGCTTAATGCATCTTCATGTCATCAGGTGTTTTGTGTCACCTTTGGCTCAGCTTGTGTGCTCATCAAATACCACTGAACACCAAGTCATGTTGTTTGCAGTGGATTTGTCTGTAGAATTTGGTTGAAAAATTCTGTTGTTGAGATAATAAGAGTGAGCACATCCTTTTTCCAGACACAGATGATATCAAGGCTGCCTTCAATTGATTTAAGAAGCAAGAGCTATTAAACAGTCATAAGATTTTATGATTAGAGTTGAATATTTCTAAAATTATTGTGCGTGTCTCTATAGCATGATGATCCCAAGGACAAAGAATTGCCGTAAAAACTCAGATTGATCATCAAAGAAGGAACATCAGAAAATTAATTCGTTGAATGATTGTAAATCAGAGCTCAACAAGTGAATTGGATCAACCAAACGATTGTTGAGTCCAGTTGGTTCATTCGTCGGAATTTCAGATTACATATAGCAGTCAAAAGAATTCATGTCTCTAGAGGATCATGGACTAGGATTTTCTTTTTCCATATTGTTCAACAAAGAAAAGAAGCAGCTTTGAGAGTACTAGAAGTCTGGAACAGAATTAGTGGATGAATTATAGATAGAAGAAGTCACAAAGAAAGGGGCTACGATTTTCAAAAAGATAAACAAGGTGGGCTCATGGTACGGAAGGATCAATCCTATACAGAACGTGATACAACTTTGAGAGTACAGATCTTTTCCTTTGCAACTGAATAGGGCCTCTTAGCTTCTTTTTTATTTTCCTTTTTTTCTTTTGCCAGCCTTTGACTAGTTTGTTCACCAGATAACGCCGATCCACTTGCATATTGATAGAGTTTTTTAAGCTGCCTTTGAAGCTGCAGGGATGCAACCGATAAGCAATTTTATTAAAAAAATGTACTTCCACTTTTAGCTGGTGCACTCTTCTCTGTCTCTCTTTCAAACTAGCAGAAGTTGAAATCTTTGCTGGCAGCGTACACGATAAATATTTTGGGTGGAGCAGCTTTTGTCATCACCAGAACTAGTGGTGCTTGATCAGCTGCTTGACACTACAATTCCAATAGCCGATGTAACTTACGTACCGTATGGGAGGGGCTGACTTGTGCTCCACAAACATTGAGAGCCTCCCATATTTGTGTTATTAGATGGCTTTTGGATCCTCGATCTCTATTACCAGACCTCATCCCTTTCAACAGGACTGCGACGAATGGTGCACACTTTGCTTTTGCTCAAGACATCTCGTGGTTATTAAGGCCGCAAACGGATCGATTTGATCCATGATTCGATCCGATCTAATCCGATTAGATCCAATCCGAATCCATTTAAAAGATCCATGAATCGGATCGAGTTCAAAAATTAGGCCCGTTCATCTTTTCGGATCGAATCTGAATTTTCTGAATTTGGATCCAATCCGATCCGATCCGATCCGTGAGACTTTTAGATAATTTGGATCTCAAGATATATAATCCGATCCGAACCGGATCCAAATATAAGACCCGAACTCAGTTAAAATAACTCATCCAAATAAGAATTTGAACTTGGGCCAAAAGATTGACTCACCCAAATTCTTTCTTAAATCTCTTACTAAAATCTTTAATACTGTCACACTATCACAAAATCATTAATGCACTGCAAAAGAAATGCCATTCTTACGGCTAATCTCGGAACTTTTCTAAAAGTCTTTCCACAGACACAAAGTAAACTGGGGACATACCAACAATTGTTCATAATTAAAATATTCAGTTACTTATTTACTGTTGTACATTATTATTGCCTTAGGGATGATATACAATATCCACTATCAATGGTGAAGTGAGAAGACGTGGGAAGAGAAGAGGAGAGAATATCTATATGAAAAGATAGATATGGCCATGCTATTTTGCTATCGATATGACCTCTAATTTCACTTTATGTAGATTTTTAAACCCATGATCCGATCCGATCCGAATTAGATCCGAACCGGATCCGCATTTCATGGATTGAGACTGGATTATATATGGACCCGACCTGATCCGAATGATCCAATGATCAATAAATTCGGCCATGGATCCGATCCGATCCGATTTTTTATTGAGATGGATATGCGTCCAATATCAAGACCCCATCAAAAAATTGGATCGAATTGGGATCACTCAAGACCCGATCCGATCCGACAATTACAAGCCTAATGGTTATATGAAAGCTATTAATGCAGCTGGATGGCTGCTTTTGTGGCCAATAACACTAGGACTATATTATGGGACATTACGACCATTCTTCCAGCCCAATTTTTGGACAATTTTATTTTCTGATTCTATGGATGTATTTATTTTTTATGACAAAATCTTGGATTTCGTAGATCCGCCCTAAGACCCAACCTGAATGTAAACATTGGCCCGTGAGCCACCCCATTTGCATCACAAGATAGAGACTTAGTTGTCCTCTCTCTACCTCGTGTACCTATAAATTTAAAAACCTAGCGATCCAAACCCATATTTTCCCCTGAAGCCTCACCTTGGATAATTACCTTGCAAACGACAATTAAACACAAGATAGAGTGATTCAATCTAGAAGTTATTGATCATCAAATGATTCCAGCTTAAGTTTTAAGCCATATTATTAAACTGATTGATTGATGAATCAACATTATGAACACCATGATACGCATTCAGGAATCTGAGAGGCTTCCATTTAAACAATTCAAGCTCTCCAAACCAAGGACACTTTATGTGGCCCATCTTAAACTTCCTATTTGATGATCAAGGCTGCAGAAAGAGAACTCAAGAATGCAACCATGCATCCATTAGTTAAGCCATCAAATGCACCACCAGCAGAGCTGAGAAGGCCACATAATCATGATTGGAAACAAAAGACTTGCAATGCAGAGATTAGATTTTTACCGCAGAGACATGGAGGAAAAGAAGAAAAGAAACAGGCTGGAGCTGTAGATACTACAAACCTATTTGAAACGTTTTCGTATCCTTCACCTCCAGTCCTCAACCACTTGAGGCAACCTGGAGATATTTTAATGTTAAATCAATTTGGAAACCCCATCCTGACGCATTGGTTATTATTATCATCTGCTGACTCTCATTTTACTGTACTTGAGAAAAAAAAAATAGACGGTTTTTTTCCCAACCTTTCATCCAAAATCCGGTGATGCGCCATGGAGGGGTTGGGGGTTTTGGGGGGTCATCTAGGTAAGGCAAGCATCAATAACAAGATTCGTTGCAACATGAGCTTCCTCTTGCGGTGAACAAAGATTGAGCATTGCTGCATTCAGAATCACATTTAATTCGGAACCAACCTCACTTCATGTAATTAGGAAAACTGGTTTACAGTTCATCTACCCACTGAAAGATATAGCAAGGACTCAACTGCGTCATCGAGACCCTCTCTCTTTTTTTTTTTTTTTGGAGACTAACTACCATTAACAAGCCCAAGCTCATTCTTTGGAATATGAGTTTCCACAACAGGGCTGGAACCTGTAAAAATATACAGTGGAGAGTCAATTTTCTTTTCCCAGCTGCCATCTGACAAAATTGACAGCCTGCAATTCCAGTGATTCATAGGCTCAAAAGCATTCAACTGACTCGGCACCAATAACTGTTAGACTGATCTTTACAAGCAACTGTTTTCCTGACTAACAGGCTTTCCTGCCACTCTGGCCCTCACAAGCAAAGAATGCCGGGGGCATGAACCCTTAGCCAAGAATGCCACAGCCCATGGAAAAAGAAACGTGTGATCTGTGAAGGTACCCAAGCTGCAACATCTGTTTTCAGAACCCCGTGACATCAAATATCGAAGAGATGCCGCATCTAGATGATACGGTTAACAGTAGTTTATCTTCCCCATCCACAAAACCACACTGAGAATGATCCCAACATTAGATGTAGAAAGGAAACTTATAATCGGTGGTGAAGATATGTACAACCACCACACCCATATACGAGAGATCTCATATCTCATGGATCGATCATGTAAGACCCAAGTACCCGAAAAGCAGCAGGAACTAGTGTTAACAGTTACCTTGAAAAGCTTGTCTTTGGTTACAGATGATGCACCTTGCAAAATTGCCATTGACCTCCTCTGTGACCTCAATAGGTCCATCTCACTACTGAGCTATAGATGAATCAGCAGATGCTTCAGTGGAAAAACGGTAATGGTGGTAGTCGTCAAGGCACAGGAGTTTCATTCTTAGAATATCTACCAGATGATGGGATTCTCTGCAACATCCGTGAAAAATCTGGCTTCAAACGCTTGTTTGGAGCTGCTGACACTGATCTGAAAGAAGAGATGGCAGATAGACCATCAAGAAGTGTAACAGTTTCTGGCCACTAAAAAGGAAATAGGGGAAAAAAGAAAAAAAATGTAATTATAATTACAAGAGAAGACCAAACTTCACAAGCAGAAGCCAGTGTACCAGACTGCAATCAACTGAATTAAAAGATATAGAAGAAAAGCAATAAGACTCCCATTTCCAATAATCAACAACATGTTAGTGGAATAAAACCATCCTGACCATGGCTCCACAAAATAATGCAAGTGCAATTCCTTCAAATGTTTCTATAACCATAAATAGAAATTTGCCATCAAATATGAGAACACAAAGAAGTCAGTGGAATTAAATGGGGAGAGGCATCATAACCATCATACAAGCTTTTTCCACCACATTGGTGTTAGCTATGGGGTATAGTTCCAAGACTGTGATCCATATGAAAGAACTGAACAGATTTTTATTTTTGGCAATATCAATCCTCTAAGATTTGGTGTATGTGCCAGGTCAAAGCAACTCTAGAGAAAAGAGGAACTTAACATGAAGAAGCTGGCAAGGTTTGACACAGCCAACATTCATCTTTAATTCATAGTTCATAGAATCCAGTAGTCAGGCACCATTACAATAGATGGAGAATATAGTATTTTATTTAAAGAATGGAGAAAATGAGACTCATATGACTTGAGTTAGTATATTCAAAACTAAATCTCAAACCAATATCACAATATAATTATTGATAAAGAAAATTTTGCAGGTTTTTCAGTTGTTAAAATGCTTTTTGAGATATTTCCAAGAAATAACTAACGCATGTTCCATTCCGTATTCAGTTTAACAAATTACTGCTAAATATTCTTGAAGTAATTCACAAACGATTCAGCATCTTGTCATCATTCCTGCTATCATTTCTCCTGTTCACTCTCCCATGTTATATTTTCTTAATATGCTTGGTATAGATAATTTAAATAATTAAGCAAAAGTAGCTCAGTTGGTAAACCACAAGGTCAAAGGCTCAAGCCCTTCCTCTAGTCAATTTAATTTTAGGGGCCATTGCTTGGTGCATTGGTAAAAGGTTTGGGCTGTGAAATGACACAGATTCAAGTCTTGAAGCAGCAACATTGGGCAAGAAAATGCCAAACGTTAGATTTGTCCCTAGTTCGCCCCTTCTACAAGCCCGGATTGCCAAGACCATAACTAGCTAATGACCCTCATCTCTTTTACCATTATTTTATTTCTATGTTTCAATTTTTTTGAAATTTTTCTAAATGTACTTTCCATGATTTCTTAAATTTCATAATGATATTCTTCCTGGTTATCTGATTACCAATATCGTAATTTCCAAACCAAAAACAGTTCTGATAGGTATCAGTGAAGTGCATAACTACGCACTTTCAGCATAAAATGGTAACTCACCTTGGAGATCCTGAGCGTTTCTGAGTAAATTGACCAAGCATAGACTTCAAAGTTCCAAGGGCCTCTTCAGCTGCCTGTGAAAAAGACAAGAATTGTGCAGATAACATGGTCATGGTTGCCATATTATTAATTGATTCATCTTTTAGCATATGGAAAAGCAATAATTTGTGCAAATTTGATCTAGTCAATCAGTGAAAGGAAGTTGAATGATAACACAAAATATTCCCTAAATCACTTTCTTGAATTATCAACTCTGCCAACTTAGTACAAATCAGTAGTTGCAGAAGTTACAAGTTTGGTTTCCACTTAAAATGATAGATAGAGTAGATGTCACTAATTCCCAAGATGTAAAGAAATTCACTGATGCTTGTTTCTCATACATATCCGAGTAGAGAGATTAATGTTATAGGCAAGTGGAAGTCAAATCATCTCCTGCATACTTGATGATAACCTTGTGCAAACACATTCTAGGCCAGCTACATATCTCCTTCTCCATCATTTGTTTCTTTATACAGGTCTACATGCTTGAATCATTTTCATAATCATCTTAATTAGTTCTCTAAATTCTCTCCATGATATTCTTTCTAGATAGTCCCTCATCGAGTAATGCACATTTTTCACTTGAAATCTCCTGATTTACAAAGCCAACATAAGAAGACAAAATAAAAACTCGAAAAGAGCTAATACCTGCAGCTTAGCTTCTTCCCAGGTTGTTCCAACTCCTTTTCCTAATATCTGCCCAGCTACTTCAACCTAAATTAGTTCATGGCCAGCCAAAAGAAACAATGACCAAAATCAGTAACACAAACAATTTTACATATCCACTGTGTATGATGTTGCACACTTTTGACCACTTACACTCAATAAAAAATTTTAATTATATTTCCGAAATTAATGAATTTTGTAAATAAATAAAACAACTAAAAGCATTCCTGAAAGGTTCATAAAAAATTTAGATCAACAGAGAATAACCTAGAAGCCTTGGACTCTTGTACACAAGGGAACAAGAGATTGGCCCTAACATGCAAAAGGTTTTTATAACCAGCATCTAGTCTTTTATCATGCACACACTAGCACACATGCAAACACACATGGAAAGAAAATTAAAATAAAAAATAAAAAGAAATGCAGGGATATCACAATAGAACAGATCACACCAGGCTAGACAACTCGGGCTGCCTCTGGTTTTATATTTCTCTATGCTAGTCAAACCTTGAAAGGTCTCCAAAAGCACCCTGAATACTCCTCTTTGTATTATTGGTTTACTTTATAATTCTAAACATATAAAAACCATTAACAGAATGAAGTTTCAAATCACAACAAAAGCTATATTCTATGTCTATAATCTATAGTTGCAAACACATGACTTAATCATAAGAGCATATAAATCCCTGAACTTAATGTTATTCTCAGAATGAATTAATGAATGAACTAATTAATGAATAAACTAATGAATGGATGGACAAACAATGAACGAAGGAATGAATGAATGAATGATTGAATGAATGTTTTAATCACAACACATGCAAATCCATGAACTTCATGTATATGTGTAAATACATGTGTACGTAAGTACATATGTATTAATACGCTTTTGACAATCAGAAAACAGGAAGTACAAAGATAGCATAGATACTAAACTGTTAGGATCAAAGTTTGCAGTTTGAATAATGGACTGCATACTTGTCAGTGATCGGTAAGGTACAATACCATTACAATACTGAACCATATATGTATACCAAAAAAATTGGTTTTTTCTTGCTTTAAGGTCTTTAAACTTCCTTTATTTAGTCTCAAGGGAAAATAGGGTTTTTTAGTTCATTTTTTAATGTTCAAAATTCAAATGTAATATACTTTAATTTTTTTTATGTTGCATGCCTAAGGGATGGTATGATTATATCATACCTGTTAAATTTACTCAGTATAGCATTAAAAATGTAAAATGCTTACAATAAAAATTTGGAAATGCAATATACATGATAGTAACTTTTGGAATCTAACATCTCTATTTTTTTCTAACAACTTTTTATCTAAATTATATTTGTTAATAGAAATACATATTTTATTAGAAATAAATATTAAAAAATAAAAAATTATATAGAATACATATGTACGTACGTAACATATATACATACATACATAAAACACACACACACACAAACACACATACATGTACGTACGTACATATGTATGTGTGTGTGTGTATGTATATATATATGCGGCGCGCGCGCACACACACACATATATATATATACATACATACATACATATACATATATATGTATATATACATATGGGCAGACTTAGGTAAGGTAGACCAGATTTTGGCTCAGATCCAATCAGATCAAAATTGGACAATGGGGATCCTACATCAATGATCCAAGCTGTTGAATATAATCTACTACCTCAAAACTATTTGCACACAAAAAATCATGTGACTTGGAGACCCCTAGCCCATGCATCAAGTAATCCAAAAATATATTTAATTCAATTTTATTTAGACTGTTCAAGTTTTGACTACTTGATACATAGGCTAGGGGTCTCCAGATCATTTGATTTTGTGTGCGCAAGCAATTTTGAGGTAGTAGATCACATTCAACAGCTTGAATCATTGATGTAAAACCTCTATTATAGAATTTTGATCTGACTGGATCTAAATCCAAATCCGATCAACCCGATTCTATCATGGCTCTATATATATATATATATATAGATAGATAGATAGATAGATACAGAATGTTGTTTGTACTTACACAATCATTTATGCTGACAACTTATGAAAGATGACTTCTTATTAGTTGAGTAACTAAATTTTTCATGGACGGCATGTCTTATAAGTTATAATGTTTTTAAATCATTTCTTTACCCTCTCTCTCTCCCCTCTTTCTATATACAAGCACACAGGTTATCCTAAATAGGAGCGCTTGATGAATTTAGGATTCAAAAAGCTGAATCAAATAGTTGGGACAAGGCTACATGGTTATGTTATCTAATGTATGCATGCAAGCTAGTGGATGGTCGAGCACCATTGAATTTTTCCTACCTTGGCTGAAAAGTTTTGGGCTCAAGGATAGGCTGAATAGCAACCAAAATTCCAAACCTTTTTACTATCTGTATTAAGCTTGAACTATTTCTTCTAATTAATGCAACATTCTCAATGGACATCTATAATTGGAAACATTTTATGATTTGAGTTGCATATCAGCCCTCAAGTTATGCATTCATCTGCTCTGATTCTGATGTTGCTTAGTATGTTGGATTCTTATATTTATATGAACATTTCTTTTTGCAACGGCTATCCCCACCATCTACTCTTTTCCCACCCTACCTTTGAGGGCTGACTACAACTGGAATTGAACACCTAACATCTTGACCAAGTGGCAAGAGGTAACATCATCAAGTGCAACTCAGTGATAAATTCCCTGATATTTTTAACCCTTATTTTTGTCAACTTTCACTATTAGCTAAAACATAGTTTAAAAAATAATTGATCTTGATCTAGCAACCGAAAGGAAGCAAATTCCAAGTTAACTTGTACAACAGTTGATCTGATGTAAGACATAATACATATAAGCAAGCCACGACCACCCAAAATGATGCCAAGAAAAAACCCCAATCTGAGGACAAAGACCCCAGAGTTGAAAACCGTCCAACAGCACAGGCCCTGCAATCAAAAGGAAGAAGCTCACTCTCAAAAGTGTCTGACAGCTTCAAGAAGCTCGGCAAAGTCAACCAATCTGAGGCCACCTTAACCTGATCCACATAAAGTCCAAGAAGTCGAATTCGAGCCAACAAAGGAACTAAGAGGATTTGACGATAAGTAATTCACCATAAGAAGCTATCTAATGACAAATCAATTGCCGCTCAAGCCCATCTAAGCACTAGGTTCATCATGAAAAGGAAATTTCTTCCAAAAATGCCCTTTCGGTGGGAGTTTCTTTGTTTAGTTGAATAAGGAATCGTTTTATAGTTTTAGACAAGCTTAAGGCATCCACTCATCCCTATCATTATAAGGGGCTCTAGAGATTATAAATACCCTGCAACATATCCCAGTATTAAATCACAAAATCAATGAAAGCTCTTCTTTGCATGGTGGATTCTAGAAAGCTCTTCTTTGCATGGTGGACTCTATGCAGCTCTGTTGGATTTAGAGGATTGGCAGCAGTAAGCTTAGTGGATTCCGACAGTTTGAAATCTTCTTAAAGAAGCCTTGGTGGATTCCAGGTGAAAGTGAGGGCCTTCAGTAGCAAGGTAAGCTAATAGTTATCCTTATTTAGCTTTTAATTTGCATAATTAAGTTCTATCTCTAGTTTATAAAACTTTGGTTGCTTTCTTCATTTCTAGTTCTCTTATAATTGCAACTAGTTTATATTATATCTTCCTAGCTAGTAAAATCTTCCACTGTGTTTCTCTAAAGATAGCGCTAGGCCTCCCAACCCATGTCAATATATTGACTTAAATCTCAGGATGTAAAACATTCTCAAAGCTTGGAATCAAGCAGAAAACACAACAAACTATGAGAAGAATAAGCAACCCAGAAGGAATAGAATTTCAAATGAACATTTTTCATCTCCAGACAAAAGTTCTAACCTGTATTTTATAGCTTAGACATAAGCTCCTATAAATGGCAAACATTGTAAATCTATGAGGATATTGAAGTTCATGTTAACATTTTTCATCTTCCATAATCTAGTTGTATATGGACTGAACCCAAAGAACTTTCTAGAAGGTTTCACAAACTTTTAAGTCCACATCAAACCAAGAGTGATCAATATATCTAGAGGCTCTTTAAATTCCTACCATAGATTGTCGATAACAACCTAAAAGAAGTTGACTAGGGAAATAGAAGACCCAAACTATCGGGTAAGTATATAAATGTTCGCCTAATGACAAAATGCTGTGAATGTCATAATTCATTCTTCTCTTAATTTTGATTTTTAAGAATTATTATGGCCTTCAACTAAAATTGGTAATTACTTTGTTCAGAAGACACATGCAGCATCATGCACCATAAGACAAAAATCTAAAGAAAAAACAATTGTTGGAAAAATGAGGTTCATAATTACCTGTGCATACACTTCCCCTTTACCGACTGAATCAGTTGAAGCTGAGGGCTGAGGTTGAAAAATTAGGTTAAATCCCTCAATGGTACACTGAATAGTAGAAACAGCAAATATCAATACAGTTCCGTCATGAAATATGCTTCAAAAAACCAACAGAAGAAAAACTGTGCATCTTACTAGTTCTTTGAGAGCAGCAACAGAAGCTGTTGATTTTTTTGAACCCTCTAGTCTCAGGTCCAAAAAACGGGACTCTTCTGAAGTGCTTGCTACTCCCAAAAGATCATCCCTGACATATGCTGGATATCCAAAAGAGTTTGGATCACTTATAAAACCATTTTCTTTAGCATTAGAGGGCTTTAGCATATCTCCACGCAGAGTATCAGATGTAGCATTCGACAAATATTTATCTGCAATAAAAAACAGGATTGATCCGAATTGGATAGAGAAATTCTTAAACAGCAGGAATGTATCTTACAAGCAACCAATCATATATTAATGAATGATGATAAAAAGGTGCTCTTAGGTGCACAATCCTCAATTCAATAATTCATTGCATACAAAACATAATAGAATCCCTCCAAGGCTAGAACATGTGCAATTGAAATAAACAGGAACGATGTACAAACAATGCAAAATAATGAACGTCCTATCTCGGCAACCATCACCAAAATCCTCAAAGAAAAGTAATGGAGCTATTTTTTTATAAATAAATAAACTGAAGATTGTAGAAGCATTCCTCCACACTTAAACGACCAACAACTGATAATGAGGCTTCTTGCCACCCAAAAAATAAAATAAAATAAAATAACACCTATCATATGAAACAGTGAAAGAACATAAATTATTCTGGTTGTTCCATCATATAAGCAAATTTAATTAAATCAGCAAGTAAAAGCACCGAAAATAGAAAAGCCCTTACCTTTTGAAGTTAAAAAGCAACCAACAAAAAGTCTAAATCATAAAACTTCAACATCAAAGATATCCGATAATTATTCACACATGTAATTTGACAGGAAATGCTGCTGCTATGGTTGTTATGTATAAAACATGGACACATAATACTAACAGAAAGATGTGACTGTCATACTGACAGTTACTGCCCAGTGACTAAGAACTGTGAAACCAAACATGTTCTTACTAGCCAAAGTTCGAAGGGAGAATTCAGCAGCTTGCTGCTGGGCTTCCTTCCTCGTTTTACCAATTCCTTCCCCTATTTTTTCTCCAACAAACCAAACCTGCAAAGGGCAATGACAAGTATGCACAAATTAGACTTCCCAAAACAGGAATATGGTTATTATGATAAAACAGAGGGAATGAGCAATAAGCTTTATAATAACAAAATCCAGAAATGTCCTTTCCTAGATTTTCATGAAAGTGTAAAAAATGCAATAAATGATGTCTCCCAAGACCCACTAGGAGAATGATGAACCTTGTAAAGTCCCTCTAAAATTTCATTGAGAACAAAAGATATGCAATAACCAAGTTTGTAAGATTTAATTTAATGAATAAGTCAACATAGGATTGCAGGATTAGGGTTGATTTGGCACATTGGCTTATTTTTGCTTTGAAGATGACAGCAGCTTCCTACAAATGTCATCATCTTCCACCATCCACCAGACCTTTTCCAAGTCTAGCAAAATTTTTAAGGGGCTGTACTTGATGCATGAGCTAAAACTTCTAATCAATAATAAAGATCTTGATATGCATAAAGTAGCCTTATAGGTTTCATAGAAGGCACCTAGTAGAAATAGGTTTAAAATTTTAATACTCACTGAACTGCTGAAACTAAAATAGTGGGTCAAAAAATACATTCACTGAATAGACTTGCTCAACTTGTACCTTGAAGCATGATCTTAAAAAAATTATAGAAAGTACCGACAACTCATAAGCAGGGTGAAGCACCCAAGCACTGCCACTGATGCAGCAGAAGTCCACAGAGATAGCCACCAGCAGTAATCGTATGTAGGAATCCAAAGCCAATCACGAGGCTCCAAAACTAAGTACTTTGTACCACATAGGAGAAAAAACAAGAGCCAGAACTCTAACTCGAGGGATGAAATTGGTATATAGTACACTATTTATCTTCCTTAACAACATAAGAGGCAGCAAAGTAATACTAATGGACAGTGACGTCAAGGTAGCATAGTTTAATGTTCTTTTTTAAATCAAAATCAGAACACTATAAGTGAAACAGTAATCAAGTAACAGCATAGTTAAAGTGAAAAAAGGACAGAAACAGAATCCATGCATTGAGAAAACCATTATTTTGGTGATATGCCTCTAAAACTTCTGTAGGTTCTATATTTTCACTACCTCCACAGAAAACTGCAATTCCGTAGTGTCACATAAAGCTGTTCGAAATTCCACCTACAAGTAAACAATTAGAACAGGCATTATTAATAAAAGAAAACTAAACACAACATCTCATAATTTAAAAAAATTCTAATTACCTTTGCTCCACACTTTGTTGCAATATCCTGTAGGACCCCAGCAGGAGTTCCCGCATATTGTACAGTGACCTGGCCAGATTCAAATTGGATGTCCCTGTGGCTAGAAGAAATTCGACCGATTGGCATCTCCTCACCTTCAAGGTTCAAAGTTTGGTCAGGAAACAGTACATCTAGTTAGATTCAATTGAAAACTACCATGTCCTTCACATTAACTAAGATGCACCAGAAAATCAGACAAAGCACATTATGATAACTAAATTATCTTCCATAATGCGACATAGTCCTTAGAGACAAGCACATTGTAGGCTCGCACAATTGAATTAAAAAAGAAAAACTTCCCATGCCAGCAGCGGGCATGTCTTTAAGAGTATGCAATCAGACTTATTTCATCCATAAATCATGATAGAAATCACAATTCTAAACCAGTTGCATCTCCTCACCTTCCAGGTTCAAAATTGGTTAGGAAACAGCAAGTCTAATTAGTTTCAACTGAAACTTAGTATGTCCTTCACCTTAACTCAGATGCAACAGAATCAGATTAAACACATTTTGCTCGCTAAATTATCCTCCATAACGTGACATAATCCTTAGAGACAAGCACACAATAAGCTCGCACCCTCGATTAAATTAAAAGGGGAACATTTCCTGTGCCAGCAGCAGGCATGCCTTTAAAAGTGTGCAATTAGACTTTTTCATCCATAAAAGATGATAAAAATGACACATCTCAGTTTATAGTTTTGTTCCAGCCAACAGATTGATCTGCTAGAAGCATGCAGAATTTGACTTCTGTGACACATCCTGCACAGGAGTAAAAATGTCATTGCAGCTAGTAAAAGCTTGTTGATATTGTATACCCTAGAACTTTTTAGCCTATTGCCCTGTAATCCAGAATCAATTGCATAATATTAAAGAAATTAACTTGATGGGAAGCTCAATAGGAAGTTTGAGTACAAACAAGGTTCACTGTCTCGGTACCAGGCTCCATACCAGTGCCAACCTGTCAATATGTCAATATGAGACGGATTCGGTGTACCGAGTGTCAGTATATGCCTCCCATACCGCATACCAGTCAGTACAATATGGTACACCCTATACTGTGTGGTTCGGTATAGTATGGCAAGCCTTGAGTATAAATGATAATGATCTTTCCCATACTACAAGATTGCTTCTTTACCTCCTTCATAAATTGCTTCTTTAACCTATAGCTTCCACTGTATTAAACTCCCTTTCCAAAGAAACCATTAACTATCTGATTAGATATAAGCCCATAAAGGTACAAATTTACATGTTAGTGAAAAATCACCTTCTCAATGCCTGTATCTTTTTGTGACCCAATCATCCCAGACCTTAAAACTTTTGAAGCAATTCGCATCTTCAGTTTTCAAAATCACACGAGAATAGTCGATATCATTAAGACCTCAAGCATTCCCTCAGTTTCCAACCACACATTATATTATTCAGCTTCATCAAGGATTTTCCTATTGGATTTCTTCAATCCATTATTCATAGGACTCTTTACATTGCAATCCTACTTTAAGCCTTCTAACTACTCATTATTCTTCAATTTAATCATCAATCTCACTTATCAATTTCTTCATAAAGCAGAATGGTTGATGACATCCACCACATGCAACCACCAATACAGATGAAGACCAGTTACTCCTGCTTACTAAAAAGCTACAAATCTTATGCTCTAAAAGTGTTTTATCCACTCCTTAAGAATAAAAAATGATGGTAAAAGACAATAAGGGCATGAACTTAAGTCAATCTCAGTAGTGACAATTACACCAAATGCAGAAATTAATGAAGTCACTTGGGACCAAGATTTGAAATCTTGCAGAACACTTTCATATCATTCATGTACAGATAAGGTAAGAGATGCAGTATACCCCCATCATATCTACTCATGGCTCGCTGAACCAAATAATACCCGATGTCAATATGGTAAGCGATACAGGTCAAGAAAGTACAGTCCAGTTGAGTTCTCTAACCTTTCTTGGGACTCAAAATTGAAACTGTACAAACACATGATGTAGCACAATCTACATACTGGAAATCATAAAAGATCTTCTCTTGAAGAGCCATCCATTTCGTTTGAGGCAATCAACAGACACAACAGAGCTTCTGAATACTCATGATACCACCAATTCAGCTATTGTCATAAAATATAGAATTACGTTATGTTAGAAAAACCAAAGAAAAACTAAAAATAGTGTTTAATTCCTTCTGGTGATCTTTTTTAACTTCAGGATATTCATTCCATAAACATTAGAGTAAATCATAGTCTCCAAATCTAACATAGAAGACTGCACAAGTTATGAATCCAACATGTACACCAAATTACAAATTAATCCTGCAGACATACTAAACCCTGAAAAGCCTGATCCATATGCCTATGACTTCATTGTGAGTGTTCAACTCATCTTGGACACCCCAAATCACTATTTGTCACCTAAATGACCTGTCATTTGGCATCTTTGAGGCCAAAAAAAAAAAAAAAAACAAATTAACTGTGCAACCTACAAACTTTCCAGGCTCATCTTGTCCCTTACACCAGACCCCTAAATGTCCTGCAAGATATCTCAATAGTTATCTGAATCAAAACCAGTTTCTACCTCAGCAAAAGGTCTATTTCAGCATCAGAAGATCCCTTCCAGATGCTTTATTTCTCCTAATTGCTCCCTTTCTTCCACCTCTAAATGATTATTTCACCTCCTTTTACTTTTAACAGTCATCCAGTGTTTCTCCTGGCATGTCATAGCTTCTTGAACTGAATTGGAGTCCTAAACCCAGGTCAGCATAAGGAGCAGAACTAGGAGCTTCACAGTTCAGAATTTAAATTCACAGCAACTAGTTTCCAAGAGCAAATCATATCTTGGATCAATGCTCCTCTAACTTCTCCATGTAATCTCCAAATTCAACGGTCACAAATGCTGAGACACATAAAAGTTATCTTGATGTACTACTTATAGTGTACCAAATGGGCATTATAAAAGTTAACCATTATAAATGAGCAAACTTTTGCTCCACTTATAACAAAAACTGACACCTAAACATCAATTCTGAGAAGTCAAATTAAAATCACTCATTCAATTCCATGCATAACTATAAGATTCATAAAATCCTCCCATTTCACATATTCCAACATTATGCAGAATTGATTAAGCATCCAAATTACAAATTCCTAGTCAAAATTCACATGAAGCACCCAACTAGCGTATATGAGAGCAAAGTAACTGTCGCGCATACAAGTGGTATATATGTGTATGTGAATGCATATATCTGCACACATACGAGAAACATGAAAGAAAATAAAGAGTTCAGAATTTCACTTGGGAAATCCGCAACAGAGGCTAAATAAGCTCTCAATATAACAAAGGATGGAGATAGAGAAAAGAAAAGAGCAAGAGAAATTTGATTTACAAACAGTAACAACCAAATTTTCAATCCTGAAGAACTAAAAAGGCTCTGGAAATGCAGTTTTAACCATTTATTAAAAGATAATTAACAAAAAATACCTGAGAAGGAATCACAGTTTGCTGCTGCATGGTTTGGTCTCAACCGATCATCTCCATGACGTAACTGAATTATACGGTTAATAGCTATTCAACCTTCTACAAAATAAGATCTCAACAGAGATAATAGGTTCTAATTCTATGTTTAAACATCATTTACCTGCATAGCCAATCTCCGATTTTCATTAAGAACTCTATCAGAGGAAATAGAATTCTCCCCAGTGCGATAGTAAGATTGATGGTTAGGTCGTTTTTTATCAAAACATACAGTCTCAGGTTCTAAAGAAAATTCTTTAGGTGCCCTGCTCAATTGTCTTGGATTCATCTCTTCCTCCAATGGAAACCAACTTCCCCGTGATTGCACTGGAGAAACTGCGACATGGAGAGGGGGTCTCACAGGAAATTGAGGAGTAGGATCTCGTATGTCTTGACCATGTTGCAATATAAGAAGCCTTCTCCTTGTGTCCGGATCTAATTCTGACTCGGGAACCTCACCCTCTTCCCTAGCAGGAGAACCTTGCAAACTAGGTTCTGGAAGCCCAGGTTGACCTAATGGCCTGCCTAATGCAATGGGCTGTGGACACTGGTTGTTAGGCAAAGGCATCATCACTTGAGTGGCTGCCAGCGAAGGTACACCGGATGAAGAAGCCATAACATGTTGTATAGAAGACATGGAGCTCGGATCAAAGTATTGACCATGGGATAGATAGCTTGGACATTGCCATTTGCCTCCTGAACAAAGTTAAAAATGACATAAGTAAGATGCTACTGGTATCATGAATATTTTTCAGTAGTAAAGCATTTGAATATTAACTTCTGTTTCTCTTAACCAAGGCAACCAAAAACATCGGTGAAGAAAGAAAAACAAAAGAAAAAGAAGTTGAGGATTACAATAAGACAGACCTTCAATCTCCTTTCAACCTCAGCATCTGTCATGCCCTCAGAACAAAGCAGGTCTTTACTTCCATTTGAAGTAGCATTATCATCCTGAACCGAAGAAAACAAAGTAAATATGTTGCAGAATAACTATAAAGGCGCATGTTCATCAGATTTCACCTCTGAAATTAAACAATTGCCCATATTTGGAGAAGATGGGAAATCTTACCTCTGAAATTAAATAATTGCCCACATCTGGAGCAGATGGGAAATCTTTCATTTCATCTTCATAGAAAATGTCACTAATTCGTGGCAGTAGGCCTTCATCAAAGTCTCTGTGAATAAAAGCCATGACTTGTCAAGTCAAGAAAATATCAACATTTTATGTGCACAAGAATCTAGAGTTTATTCTCATTTCTCCATGGTAATCAAGACACACATTGGTAAAAGGTAATAACAGGAAATTATATTCTCTTACTTGAAAAAACCACCCCTAACATTGCATGCAACATTTCTTGCAACACATAAAACTGGGACATTGCCATTTGCCTATTAACATAAGTCATAAAGAGGCTTTGTTTAGTAGATTGAGGAAATAAAGAACCGTATAGTTTTAGCTTCATAACCATAAATTATCATAAGCAGATTCAGTTGTACCTCTGCCTGAGGAGCATAATATGGAGCAAATGCAGGGACAACATGAACTCGAGGTTGATCTTTATCATCCCAAACTTTCAGACGATCATCAATAACTAGTGCCATCTTTGGATGGCAAATTCCATCTTGAAAGACATTAAGGAGTGACTTTCTTGAGCCTATCAGCATTGTACAAAATTATGAAACTATGGGCCACAATAAAAGACAAGTATACAACTAGAAAAACATAAAGAGTTCTGAAAAATGTGAAGTAGCACTCAGCTAATTTCTTATTTGGCTTCTTTCATAGCAAATTTGCCTAGGATATAGATGAAATGTTTAGTCGTGAATGTCATCATGCAACATACAACAGCAAGATCTCTGCATGACATACCTGATTTCACACACACTATCCGGTCAAGAAGTTGCATAGCGTTGATCAAGCTTGAATCAGGGTCAAGAAGCCTCCACATTTCCAAAGCATAATCTTTTTCAGCCATTGTACAAACATAGACCTCAAAACGCTTGCGGCCTCGAGCAGTTAAGTAGCTTCTTAGTTCCTCCCATGCAGGTCTTAACCGTACAAGGACACTAGTATCCCGTATCTGCAAAGATTTAAGTGAACTCTTTGTTTATATATGTGATAATATTGATCTAGACAAAATGCAAGTCAGGAACTTATTTTAAAAGAAAAGCTGGTTCATTGAGGCAAAATTCGGATTCTCATAATATCTCTACAAAAGTAAAGAAGTGCATACTATCCCAATCAGCAAACATAAGTAAGCCTTTCATTATTAAAAGAATACCTCATTGGACATCACCTGATGAATCAAAAAAGATAGCAACTCATACTCATCAAATATTGTACAGAACAATAAGTAGTTTCCTCTGACTCTTTAAACAGTTGATTGGATAAGAACAATTTGTTCTGAGTGAAAATATCCAAATACAATGTGGCATGACAATGCAATGAAGATCAAGGAAAACATCGCCAAATTATGCTAGCATTGTAGATGGGACAGGGAACACACAAATACATACCGATGGATTAACACGTGTAAGAATGATATTCTTCTCTTGTAACCGTATAATTGGACGGGTTATCAATTGATGATTATCAGATAAAGGCGGTACAACCTCAGATTGAACTTTAAAGACATTCCCATTTTCAACGACTTGGTCATTTTCTGCATACTGCTTCAAGATAGATTTGTCATCTTGATAGCGCTTGACCTCAGCCAACATACCTGTTACTCGTTGTGGATCTGTCTCACTACTAATTTTCCGTTGAAGAGCATCAATCCTGTCCTCGAATGAGCGCATGGTATTAGCAACTATGAGGGTTTCATCAAGATCAAACACAATCCCTAGGCACCTTAGGTTCAACATGCCAAGGCAAGAGTTATACAGTCCTGATGCAACATTAAAACCCCAAAAACATGCATAGTGCATGAGGTTTTTCCTAGGCTTCATGGCCACCAAGTGCAATTCTTCCTCTCCCAATGGAATAACTGCAGTCTGCAAGCATAACAGGTAAATTTGAGTTAAAAAATATATATCATAAAAAAGAATATATCATTGAAAATGTTGATTCAAATAAGGATAACTTATAGCATTAGTGTATGATAAATAGATATGCATCAAATATATCACAAATTCTAGAAAAAAAAATTATTTATAATTGTCCTCGCAGTGAGATCTGGCTCATTGCACCATCGATACACATGCAAACAGACATAAATGCACAGATATACAAAATTTTGCATTTTAACAAAAATAAAAGACCTCTGTCAACTATACTCATAAATAGAACAATGAGCTTTTATTGAACTTGTATGAACTACTGTGGTTCTCTCTTTGTAACCAGTTGAATGCATGAAGTCCGAAAAATTCAGGATGAAAAGACAAAATTTTGCTCCTAGAGAAGACTGAATATGCAGATATATACCAAAAAGAAAAAATCATAAGGTCCCAAGTCACCTAAATCAGTAGTAAACACCAAAAGGATATGCAACCAAATATGGATCTCCAACCACCATTAAAAACAGATGCAACTTTCTAAATGACCCTTGAGAAATAGCACTTCTTGCAAATCTCAAATGATGCAAACCTTTCAACATCCTCAGTAAAGGGGCGCTTGAAATCGATTTTCTATCACTGCATATTATTTGACATTAGTGACAAGACTGTCAGGGAGGTAACCAATGATTCAAATAACCTGATTCAGAATTCATTTTTGAGAAATGCTTTGAAAATTTGTTAATAGTTGAATTTGGATCTCGACAGCATAATCTCATTTTGGATCCTAGATATCAGATACAAATCATTACTTGATTTAGTTAATATCTTCCTCAACCCGCAGCCATACCAGCTGCAGAATATGTTGCAGTTGCATATCTCATAACATGCTTGGTAAAGCTAGCCTCCCTTCTAGGATTCAAGGACCTAGGGCTACCATGATACAATATAATTCATATGATTTATTTCTTCAACGGGCCCTGGAATTTGGATTTCCCCATGGACGATAAAATGAAGGATGAATTGACTAGAATTGATTGCTAAATACTGATCAGAATAAACCCTTAAAATGCCTAGATGGTAGTTTTGATTTGTCCCTAAAACGTGACAACATCAGAAAGACCATGCTAACATCACAAATGTAAAGTAGATTTGACAATCTTTTCCTGAACTCGTAGAGACAGAGAACTTGTACTGTAAATGTTCATATACAAACCAATCAGTGTAATCACTAATCTGGATACAATGTTAAAGTTTACTCCAAGTAAGAACCAGAGTTTTAACAAGTGTCATGGAGTTTCATACACCCACATCCTTTTTCCCTGGTTCAATGGGTTCCCCCTCCATAAAGAATGGCCTAAATGAGAAAATTCCATAACATGCCAACCTCCAACACCCAACTCCATTTCAACCAAGGTTTACCCTATCAGTCGATACTAGTGCGTACCGACCATAATGGCCACACCGTACCATGCTGGTACCAAACTGTTACATGGTATCAAGGGCATATCAACACTCGATACACCAAATCAGATATCATACCAAACGTACCAACACTGTAATAGGATGATATCAATATGGGATCGGGTACCAAGATAGTGAACCTTGATTTCAACATTGTTTCAAGAAGTCAGATTACACACCAGCATTTGCATAACCCCTCAAGTTTCATGTATTCAAAAGGTTCCATCACAGTCCTACCAAGCCAAGTAGTTTGTATATGCATCCCATAGTTACCTAGCATTGTTCCAAAATTTACATAACTAACTTTCAATGACCATCTCATGCCAGAATAGTTTGTCAAAATGCAGAAAACAACGACCAAAGAGCCACTTACTCCTAATTAGTTTGGTAGGGCACATAAGATCAAACTTTGTGCTACTTCAGCATTAATCTCATAGAAAATAACAGCAACTTTTGAAGGGATTATTAATGAGAGGATAAATTATCGACAATGCAAACATTCTACAAAACCTTCATACACTAGGTTCTCTGCAGCTTTTCATAGGTTTTTTTTCCAAATAATGAAGAAAAAGATAACAACCAAAGGAAGTTTTTTTTTTTACTACAAATTATTTTTGTTTATTTTTTATCTTCCCTAAATTAACTCTAACCCTCATTTGCAAACATGTTTGAAGGAAAACAAACTTCAAGAACAAGCTAGCAAATAAGACTTCGCACACTTTTAACCTTAAACTTGTAATCCTTTAGACCAAGAAGGCCAACTGTCTATAGTCAATTGTCAACAAAGAGATGTGATGAGTAAAGCAAATAAAACAAAGAACATGTATCTACAGATATAAGCATAAAGTCAATCACTTTTTGTGAACCAATTCTATCAACCATATCCATGTCAGGAATTTCATGAAGTTGACACAAAAACACCACATGTAGAAATAATATGTGGAGGACAGGAAATATACATCATATATTTGGTCTGCATTAGCTGATTACAATTTATATCTGCTAGAAAAAATAACAGTACTGATTGCAATAGAAAATTCCATTAATTTAACTCAACAATGAACCATCTTAGTTATCATGACCAAAAAAAAAAAATCAAATAATACTGCTTTAGTTCGATTGTCCACAAGTTAGATTGTCCATGATTGACTATTGCAATTGACTCCAGAGTCAAATCATATACATAAAGATGCATGAGGCAATCATCTCCAAATTGTGCTCCTGAGCCTGTTCATAAACACAGATCAGTAGAAAAATCCAATACCATAGCTTCAATTTGTTACCATACTAATTTTGCAACCCTAGAGTCATGTCAAGAAGCCATTAGAAAAGGACTTGGTCCAGCTAATTCCATTTTAACCAAGAGTAAGGAAAGTCATGAAAAGTGGATTTCACCAGAATGGTCTTTTCCACAAAAAGCATGAATTCAGAACAGTCAGCTCATAAATGTGACATTTTAGCAAAGTGATTCAGGCTATTAGGGTTTACTGTTCATCATCCTGCTGCTGTCATTAAACCCTTCTGTTTGTTTCTTTTTTGGGAATAATACCTTTTGATCTCTGAGGCATGCAGCATGCAAGGAACATAGCTGTGACTCATCGGACGGTGGCGACTTTGATTCCATTTTGAAGCTGACGCTGGCCGAGGCAATAGTGTGGAGCACGGCGAGCGGTGGGCACCGCTCGCTAGGCGGGGAGAAGTGGGAGATCCGGATCTCCCTGAGCCAGGCGCCAGGATTCGAGTTCTGGGGGGAGATTTCCACCTCCCCAATTAGGGAATTCCCATGATAAACAGCCGATTTGAACATGTTTAAGATGAAATTTTCAGATCAAACCAGAAACCCTTTCTTGGAAGAACAGATCTAGGTTTGATTCTTCATTAACCGTTCTGAATCGGTTCAGTCTTAGAGAAAAAGAATGCGTTTCCCCCACAAAGGCCACACAAAAACGGAATCTTTTTCCGCCAAAAAGAGAGAAAACGAAGTTCGGATCCCTCCTCCCATGAATCAAAAGGGAACAAGATCCCGGTCCGATTCCTTCTCCAAGGGTTCCATCAGATAGATCAAAAACATGGGATTCCAGGCTTTAGACGGGAAAGATCTGTTCTTGCTGAATCCAATGGCGAAAAAAAGAAAAAGAAAAGTTCACTCCCGTTCTTGAGAGAGAGAAGGGGGTCAGGATTCGCCTCTCGGTGCTCGGATTCGATTCAAGAGGCCTCGGGAAAGGGGTTTTATGGCCTTCGCCCCGTCCCCAAATCTCGGATCCAAGAGAAGCGATTCTAGGGTTTTTGGTGCGTCTGGGATTCCACCGCCCGCTCGCTGTTCCAGTGGCGGGCAACGAAGCGAAATTTAGAAACCCTAGGACGTCGATCGAGGGAACGAAAGGGAAAGTCCCAAACAATTTGACCTGACTTGTGAAATAAATATAATAATAATAATAGTCTACAATACTAGTAAAGGTACGGAGAGTGTGTGTGGATGTAACAAGCCTCCCTCCCTCCGCCCCCCTCCGCATTGGGGTGGGGTAGTGGTGAGCGGTGATATCCATCTACATGGCTCTGACCCCACCTATAATATATATATATATATATAATATATGGTACGATCATGATTTAGATTCTGAGGTGGAGTTGATAAAATCCGGGTGTGGATTACGGGAAAAAAAGGAAAAAAAAAATCAATATGAGGTGGTCCAGGTGGACTTGGTCAGAGAAAATTAAATATGTCAGGGTTAGGATTTTGAAGCAAGTGATTTACGTGGGACCATATGGTGAGAAGATGACAGGAATAGGGAGTCTGGCATAGACTGGGAGCCTTGCATGGTTACTTTGGACATAAACCTTTTGGTGGGTCATGGTATGATGGAAGTGGGATATGGAGAAAGGATAATCTAGTTCAGGGGAACATAATGGAGTTTTACATCAGTATGTTTCTCTAGTAGCGTCAAATTTATGGAGACAGTTTGGTTCATTCACTTATTGGCTCCTATTTCTGATTGTATTATTTTGTTTATAATATTATGGTTGTTGGATATAGGTATTAAAAAAAAAAATAGATATGGTTGATGCAACTAGGTTTTCTTAGTTATTATTTATCATGAATTTTCCTATGGTGTGCTTTTATGTGTGGTCCAAATTATTGCATCCTTGAAAGAGGGCTCAAGTTCTTGTTGTCAATCGCGAGGCATTAAAGAGATAGTTGTGTTAGTACATTTAAATGATCTTTGGTCATGTAACAGCATTAGAATGGATCAACATCTTACTGGTTTACAAATTACTTATCGTATCGCATCACTTAGTTTGAGAACTCATCGGCACTACTCTAAATCAGATCGGGTTGTTACCAATCTAAAGCTATTTATCAATCAATATATATCGGATTTAATCGATCTCTCTCTCAGTTAGTAAGGCTTCAAATCAGTTGTCTTCCAACTATGTTACAACTATTCTTCACGTGGGGCAAGTCACAACTTCTCTATAGCTCACTATTTTGTTATAACAAATTCTTAACAAACTAGACAGACTATCCATAACCGTCTAACAAATAAAATTCTTTGAATCAAACGATTACTAATGGTCTAACAAACTCTCTCAATAGCCCAACGCCCTAGCAAACTCCTCTAAAAAGAGGAGCAGGGGTCCTTCCAGAGATAAATTATAACCGACAGAGCCAAGACTCCAGAGACCTCTCCATTCCCACCTCCCCCACTAAAAGAAATCTTAGTTTTCTCCACTCCATCCGACTCTCTACTTCTTCTTTTTTCACTATCTATTCTCAGGCTCCGACTGACTTAAGCATCGAAAGATCCTAAACTAGAGGGTCTTCCATTGGTTTTAGGACTTCTTTTACAGAGTCATTAGTAGACTTCGTCAACCTAACCCTTCATGAAATTCCAGCTCAACTCTTGACCGACCTCGTCTTATTTTCTTTGAAGCCTCACAACAACAAGTTATAAGTTGGGGTATGTTGGGACAATTCAACCGACCCCCGATTCTGACTCTAGATTGACTTCATAAACACAGTATGCCGACTCACAATCAATTGATCGACTGATAGTCGACTATTCTTAGCCATCAACGGGCAGCCACGATAATTCAGTTAATATCCGATCGATGACCATCGACATATCAGAGTTATCGATCGATGCTCATTCGGATCTTCACGACTACCGACATATAGTCGGCTTATCTTCCCATGATCATATAATGCCAGAATGTATGGAACCCACATATCTAACCGTTATAAATGGTTATCAACTATGTATATGATCATTAGTGGGCATAAACAGTCCATTAACTCCATGATTATGATCCGATAATTAGGATAATTACCTTTTAATGTCATAAAAAGTGGGATCACGTGCTCGATGATAACATCTGAATTATCTATAAAAGAAAGGTAAATGAACAGTATTGACAAGATAATTCTAGACTGAGACTCTGCTATTCAAAATTTTTATCTGTTGTTCACTACTTTCTACTGACTTAAGCATCGGAGGGTCTCCATCAGATATAATTTCGATCAGTGTGGACTTCTTTTGCAGGTGCTCTTCTCCGACAATGGATGCAACAGGAGATTAGCCACAACAGATTGGACGCTAATAAAAAAAATCATGACAAAAATCAGAGCTCAACACTCAACAAGATCTGCGAGGCAATCTTCCCATCGGAAAGATATTCTTTCCCCACCTCCATTGGCAGAGCCCAGCTCTTCGCATCCTATGGTTACCACAGACGCACAAATTACTACATTAATACAGCAAATGAAGGTATTAACGGAGGCGGTCCAAAACCTCCAGCAGCAACAAACTCAGCAGCAGCAGCTACTGTCGGTGGAGCCGGTAGCTCATTCAGTGCAATCTACGCACAGTCGCTGTCCTCCACGGCATTCACCTTTCTCATCTCCAAAGTGATGACCGTCTCGACACTCTCACTGAAACGGACAATCGCATTCTCGGCACTCTGATTGTATCGCCCATTCTTTGCAGTATTCTCCCTCTCCTTCCTATGTACATAGTATCAGGAAGAGAAAAAGATCGTGTACAACTTCTGTTTCTCCATCCTCAAATTCTTTGGAGAATTCTACCTCTGAATTATTCCGACAATGACAGCTCGACGACTATGAGTGCAAGTTCAAGAAAATCGACCATCAGCTTGTCCGACTTCAGGTGGAAAGTCGGAAGTCCTCCAATGACTATGACTTCCATACTGTCAAACTTCTTTCTCGATATATCTTGGATGAATCGATTCTGTCATGATTCAAAATACCGCAGATGGAGCCATATGACAGCTCCACCGATCTAATTGACCATTTGGAGAGCCATAAGGCTCTCATGATGATCCAGGGGACAACCGATGTCCCCTTATGCATCGATTTTTGGATAACTATTCGAAAGGCTACTCGAGCCTGGTATTCTGAGCTTCATTAGGAGAGCATTAACTCCTTCGAGCAATTTGAGTATTCTTTCGTAGCCCACTTCAGCATCAGTCGAAAAGTGCCACGGACATCGGACAGTCTCTTCTTTATTAAGCAAGGCAAGATAGAGACACTGAGATATTTTGTGGCTCGCTTCAACACGGCCATACTTGAGGTCAGGACCTCAATGAAGATATGACCATATCAGCCATGAAGAAGGATCTGAGGGATCCAGATTCACCTATTCTCTGAACAAGACTCTGTCCCGGACCTATGTTGAACTTTTAGAGTGCGCATACAAGTATATCCATGCGGATGAGGGCGCTTCTGACCGACGCCAAACAGACGAAAAAGGTCAGAAAAAAAGCAGAAGAAAAGTAGAGCTCTAGTCGAATCAAGTAGGCCGACTATCGATAAACGAGCTTCACCTTGATGACAGAATCCGAAGCTGAATAGTTGTAGCAGGTATGACTCCTATACTCTTCTTTTTGCTCTCCGTGAGCAGATCTTGATGGAGATCGAAGGAGAAGAGTATCTTCGACACCCCCCACCAATGAAAGCACCATTGAAGAGCCATGACAGGAAGAGGTACTGTTAATTTCATCATGATCACAGACATGATACCGAACAGTGCATCCAACTCAGGGACGAAATAGAGATCCTGATTCAACGAGGCTATCTCAAAAAATTTCGATGAGATTGCCCGACTCAACCTCCTACCGACCAACAGTCTCAGCCACAAGCTGAGAAAATGATCAACAATCGACCAATGACGGGAGTCAGCAATATGATTTCGGGGCGACAAAAAGATCGAAAAATAACTTTCGAAGAAGAGTCGGCAAAGAAACGATGACTTGATAATGTAATTTTTTTTTCGAAAGATGATATCCGGAGAATACAAACTCTCCATGATGATGCTATCATTGTCTTGACGATGATAGCAAACTATGATGTAAAAAAAATAGTTCATAATGAAAGCTCAATTGATGTTCTTTTTTACTCGACTTTCTTCCGAAATGACTACCGACTGATTGACTCAGCAGAGTCTCGACACCATTAGTCAATTTTACTGAAGATATAGTTACTGTGGAAGGAGAAATTACTCTCCCACTAACTGCAGGAATAGATCCTCAACAAAGCACTATTCTCATGACATTCACTGTCGTCCGAGTTTCATCGACTTATAATGCCATACTTGGACGATCTGAACTTAATGCCTTGAGAGCAGTAGTTTCAACATATTATTTGTTGGTCCGATTTTCAATAAGAAATGGAGTTGAAAAAATACGTGGAGATCAACAGCTTGCTCGATGCTGCTTTCTCATCTCTACACAAAATAATAAATCTGAAGTCTCTTTATCCGTCGATAAATTAGATCAAAAAAAAATGAAGAAATAGATGAACCAACCGAATAACTGATTTACATCCTGCTAAAAGAAGAAGATCCTGAGAAGATGGTCCAAATTGGATCGCAGCTATCTGATCTGGAATGGTCACAACTAATAAATCTACTAAGAGCAAATGTCGATATTTTTATTTAATCGACTATTGATATGTCAGGCATTCCTCCAGAGGTAATAACTACCGACTAAATATTAATCCAAAAGTTAGATCAGTGAGATAAAAGAAAAGGCCTTTTACTCCTGAAAGACAGAAGGTCATCGACGAAAAAATCGATAAGCTCTTCATAGTTGGCTTCATCAAAAAAATTAATTATCCTGATTGGCTCGCTAATATAGTGATGGTGAGAAAAGCTAATAAAAATAGAGAATCTGTATCCACTATATAAATCTAAATGAAGCATGTCCGAAAGATAGTTTTTCTTTATCGAAGATCGATCAACTAATTAATGCAACTTTGGAACACCGACTCTTAAGCTTCATGGATGCCTTTGCAGAATATAATCAGATTCGAATGGTGTCTGAAGATGAGGAGCACACAACCTTCACAACCGACAAAGACATCTATTATTACAAAGTAATATCATTCGGTTTAAAAAATACTGGAGCTACGTATCAATGGCTAGTCAACAAAATATTCAAAATACAAATCGGATGAAATATAGAAGTTTACGTGATCATATGCTGGTGAAAATCTTCAAACTACTGATCATATTTGAAATTTGAAAAAAACTTTCATCACACTTTGACAATATCAAATGAAATTGAATCCGATCAAGTATGCATTTGGAGTAACTTCTAAAAAAATTTTGAATTTCTTGTGTTGCAATGAGAAATTGAAGCCAATCTCGAAAAAATAAAGACTATCATCAATATGAAGCATCTAAGTTTCAAAAAAAAGATACAACAACTTAATGGAAGGATCGCAGCACTCAGTTGATTTATCTTAAGATCGGCAAAAAGATGTTTATCCTTCTTCAAGATCTTGAAATAAGTAAAAGACTTCTTATGATCAGACGAGTACCGACAATCTTTTGAAGATCTAAAAAGATATCTGGCATCTCTGTCGCTACTTACAAAATCAAAAGTCAAAAAAATTTGTATCTTTATTTGGCAACTTGAATAGAAGCAGTTAGTTCGGTACTCGTCCAAAAAGATAAAAATCGAATTCAACGACCTATTTACTATACCGTAAGGTGCTTCATAATACCAAAATAAGATATTCAAAGGTGAAAAAATGATTTATGCTCTGATCGTATCATCACAGCGACTTTATCCATACTTTCAAGCATATCCTATTGTCGTCTTGACAGATCAACCGTTAAAGATAATTTTATATCGACCTAATACTTCAGGTCGAATGATAAAACGGGCGATAAAGCTCAACGAGTTTGATATTTAATATCATCCACATCCATTGATGAAGACACAAGTTTGGACCGACTTTGTCGTCGAGTGTACTATACCTGATAATAATACTGAGGATGAATCCAATGACAAAATAAAGTCACTTGAAACTCCCAAGTATGACTTAACATCGGTGTGGGTGTTACATATTGATGGAACATCCAACGCACAGGGTAGTAGAGCCGGTCTCATCCTTATCAATTTTGAAGGGATTGTAACTGAATATGCCTTTCGATTTAATTTCAAAGCTTCAAATAACTAAATCAAGTATGAAGCCCTTCTAGTCGGCTTGAAGATTACTAAAGAGCTTGACATTGACAACCTTAAGGTCTTCACCGACTCACAGTTGATTATCGGACAAGTTAAGGATGAGTTTGAAGCCCGAGACCCCGTTATGATGAAGTATCTTCAGAAAGTGAAACATCTTATATCAACTCTAAAATATTTCGAGATCTCTCACATTTCAAGAATAAAAAATGCTCGAGTCGATGAACTTTTTCGATTTGTAACCACTTCATTTAACTCATTGGGTCGGACATTCGTCAAATGCCTTGAACAGCCAAGCATTGATAAAGTCAAAGAAGTACTACCAGTTAATTATAAACCAAACTGAATGGATTCGATCATCCAGTACTTGACTGATGGAACTTTACCTACAGATCCTTCAGAAGCCAAACGACTCAAATGGATGGCCTTGTAATATATTTTGATGAATGGCCAACTTTATAAAAGGTCGTTTTCTCTTTCCTTACTGAAGTGTTTGAGACCAGCAGATGCCGACTATGCACTCTGAGAAGTTCAAGAAGAGATTTATGAAAATCACGTAGGGGGCAAATCTTTAGTTTATAAAGTTTTACGATAAGGATATTATTGATCCATCATGAAGAAATATGCAGCTGAACTTGTCCAAAAATATGAATCAAATCAGAAGTATGCAAATATATAATATCAACTAGTCAGTCAGCTGATATCAATTATTGCACCATGGTCCTTCGTACAATGGAGAATTGACATATTAGTCCTTTTCCTCTGGTATCTGGTCAAAAAAAATTTATAGTGGTTGCCATTGATTACTTTACCATATGGGTGGAAGCTGAATTTTTGATACAAATTACTGAAAGTAAGATGAAAAATTTTATTCAGAAGTCGATCATATGCAGATTCAGTCTACCACACACCATCATCATTGACAATGACTGACAATTCGACAATCATAACTTCAAAGAGTTCTATGCAAATTTCATATTACGAATAAACTCACATCAGTCGGCATCCATAATCTAACGAAGAGGTAGAGGTAACCAATCAAACAATCCTACATGGTCTTAAGACTAGATTGAATGAAGCTAAAGGTCTCTGAATAGAAAAATTGTATCCGATCTTGTGGCATATCGAATAACTCCTTGCATACCGATGGAAGAATCATCGTTCAACCTGGCCCATGGAACAGAGGCGATGATTTCACTTGAGATTGGATTGCCATCAGCAAGGATGAAACAATATAATGAGTCGAGCAATTCAAAATATCGGAGAGTCGATCTAGACTTACTTTCGAAAGTTCGAAAGTAAGCTCAAGTTTGAATGACAGCATATCAACAAAGAATAGCCGATATTATAATATAAAAGTTAAACCGAAGGTCTTCCGTCCAGAAGATTTAGTCCTAAGAAAAACAGAAGTTTCAAAGCCTCAGGATCAAAAAAAATTATCTTCGAATTGGAAAAAATCCTACAGAATAATCAAGACACTTCGACCGGATGCATATCGGCTAGAAACTCTTGATGGAAAACTATTCTTCAAACTTGAAATACTGATAATTTGAAGATGTATTATCAATAAAGTTGTTCATATGTACAATATTCAGAGTGAAATATTGAAATTCAAAATTTTGACAGCTTTGATTAACTACATCTACGAAATGACATCATGTCGATAAGTAATCGATCAAATTTTCACTAACTATATCTTGATTTTTCACTATAAAAACTGACATACCGACTATATCTCAATTTTTTACTGTAAAAATCGACTCTAGTCAAACGAGTACTTATGCCGACTTAGTTTTAACTAAATAAAATATTATACCGATTCGATCTCGATCGAATCAAAAATACACCGACTTGACTACGATCAGTCGAAAGATATTCGGCTTACCATCGTCTATCAAATATCTAGACATATCGATTTGACTACGGTCAGTCGAAGGATATTCAGCTTATCACCATCTATCCAAATATCTAAAAGGTAAAGTATGTCGATCGATACTTGACTAACGGACAAACTCTACTACAATTATTATTAAACATCTGATTCACCGATGGGTAATCGGTTGTCCGACTAAGATTCTACAACATTGAAAGTATAAGAAGAAAAATATCAAGAAGAGTTTGTACTTAAAAGATTTCTCTTTTCATTCATTAAAGAGAAGGTTACAAAATTGGACCTCAGGTTCGACTACAAAATTTATCCAATTATAAAAAAAAATGCTACACCGATCACCAGTCGGTTTCTTCATCTCCCTGCTCCGGTACAACTTCGATAGTTAGAGCAGGTCCTGATGCAATCGGCGTATCTTTTTCGATCAACGTGGCACCCTCTTCAGCAGCCTCTTCTTTCAAACTAGAAGGAATAATATTGCTCAAGTCCAAGTCCGAATATAATTTTCTGACCGCATCTCGACCGTCCTCGTATCCAACACAATAAGAGGTGAATTCACCTTCGAGAATCTCTTCCTTGTTTTTTTTGAATTCTTAAAATTCTCGATAGGAAGACTCAGGGCATCCTTGCCAACTCAACTTCAACCCTTGTGGAGGCCGACACAGCATCGACCAGTGCCACCCTCTCTAGGATGGTCCGATGCCTTCCAAGCTCTACTTTCAGCTCTTCAATACATCCATCTCTTTCTCTCTAGAGCCGATGGATGGAGTGCTTCTTACTCCTAATCCAGAAATCGAGAGATGTGATATTTTGATGAAATGACTCAAGCTCAGCTCTGGAGGACTGAAGGTCGGCCATCAGATGAAAAATTTCTTCTAGAAGCTTCTTCTCCCGTTCAGTTGCCATCTGAAACTGTTCGACGGCAGCAGTCTTCTCAGCATTGGTGGCCGCTACCTTATCCATTCAAGTCCGACAAAATTGGTGATCTTCCGATATCCACTCTCTAGAGCATGCATATCATGTGCCCATTGAAAATAGAAGATAAGTCAAGTTGGATACAAAAAAAAGGGAAAAATGTTAGAAAATTATCCCAAGTATCGTTGGATAGAAGGAAAAAAATATCTCGGACACCGTCTGATTCTTCCTGTTCTTCATATCAGTCGGGAGAAGTGCAGTCTCGATGAGTCATCTAGCCAATAGTGGATTGGCTAGAGCTGACTCACCAGTAAAAATTTGGATATTGAAGAAGGTGGGAAGGCCCGCAGATGACCCATCATCGACAGAGATTGCAAGTACCTTTCTCCAATCTCCAATCGACGGTCGCACGCTCGAAACTGTTGGGAAGTCAGCGCTTGACTGCACCCGAGACCATTCTGCTGGAGGAACAGCTGGCATAGCCGCTGACTACTCGGGTTCGATCGTGACTTTTGCTCCAGCTCGAACGTCAACTGATGGAGCCATCGATGGTTCTGCTGCAGGTCCATCTCTCGTCATCCCAGCTTCAGCAGACGGCGCCTCAGTCGGAAGAAGCATTGTCGGAGCCAACAACACTAAGACCGACTTAGGAACTATTTTCGACAGAATGTCGGATTCCCTTGTCGGTACCAATGGAGTGTCAACCCGACTCCTTCTATGTTGCCCAGCTATGCAACCCAAGAGGGGGGTGAATTGGGTTTCTAAAAATTTTGAGCTTAACTAATAACTTATGAGAAATGTTTGACAAAGCTAAATAGATAGAGTGAGTAGAATTAATTCAAGGCTAATAGCAAGAGCAAGAATGCAAGAAAATAATGAAGAGATAAAGAAGAGCAATTAGACACACACCAAACACAAAGATTTATAGTGGTTCGGTGCCAACCTTGCACCTACATCCACTCCCCAAGCTCCTACTTGAGAATTTCAATCCACTAATCTTGTATTCAACCTGAATACAAACGTCAGATACTCCGACTCTAGCTTTCCCAAGCTAGACCACTTATTTTTCGGATACAAGCCGACCCAATACACTCCGATTCAGGTTCGGATCAACCTTTCCTTGTTTTGGAACCCTCCAAAATAAAATCAATCACTCAAACTGAGTATAACAATTTATAGTACAATTAAGCACAAAGAAAGCTCCTTCAATGAGCGAATATAACTTTAAATACACTTTACTTAAGAGAAGAAGATCCTTTTTGGATTTCTCAAGGTGGATGGAGACTTGATTGTTCACTTGAGGAGTTGGTGAGCTAGGATTGAAGGCTTCTTGAAAGCTTTGAATGAGCTCTTGCTTAAGGCTGAAAAGTTGGCTTGAAATTTCTTTTTCAAAATCTCTCTACTTGGATGCTCTCCTTATTCTCACCTTTTTGTTCTTTTATAGCTTTAAGAAATAGAGGAAATCATTCTAGACTGAAAAAGAGCCGTTAGACTGCATTAAATGAGCATTAAAAGTATTTAAAACAGGTTAAAAACTAGCCGTTGCAGAAAAATCCCGTCACAGGGGTCGACTCATGAGTCGACTCATGCCTGGGGGTCGACTCATGGGTCGACCTCTGTGTAAAATCGTCACAGAAGTGAACGGGATCCATGGTTCTGTAAAACTGGCAAAAAGACCCGCAGAGGTCGACTCATGAGTCGACTCATGCCTTGGGGGTCGACTCATGGGTCGACTCACAGGTTTTACCAAGTCTGTGCTGACCAGAAAAATCAGCGTGCCAGTCATCTCATGTGCTATGAGTCGACTCATGGGTCGACTCATGAATTTCAATCATGCATATCTTTCAACATACAAGTCCAAAATCAATAAAATTTTCATCATTGGATCACAAATCTTTTGTTCTATCATTTGATACTATCAAATCAGGTTTTGGTAAAATTACAATTTTGCCTCTGAAGAGCAATAATGCTTTTTCAAGTGAGAAAATATTGGTACCCCTTCAACTGCTTTGTAATCATCAAAATCAATCTAAAAAGCAACATTCTACGTGATCGAAAAGATCCAACATCGATCACTATCCTTTTTTTGGCAGCATGCGAACGAATGTCAGCAACCGACACTTATGTCCTTGTCCGCATAGCTGTAATCAAAACAAAAAGATCAATATAAAACTCAAAAACAGACAAAAGAAAAAGTAAAATTACTGACTATGTTATACCTAAAGAAGTTACCAAACTAAGTTCGACATCGTAGAGAGTCTGTTCGGTCATCAGCTCTTGCTGTGGTGGAACTTCCATAGCCTTTAGTCGGAAGAAATCTTCCCGATCAGCAATATCCACCCGACTATTCTCGTTGGGGCTAGTTCTCGGATCACTCCAGTATGAAGGAAAGCCCCAGGAGGAAGAAAAAGAAGCAAAAAAAAATTGATTCTTCCATCTATGAATGGACGATGGAAGATCGGAGATAAAAGAAAGTCTTTTTTTCGATTGAAGAACCACCAATCCTTAGCCTTGGGATGAAGATAAAGGACAAAGAAAGACCAAAAGATAGAAGGATGGGGATCAGTCAGGATAAGCCGACATAATAAAACAAAACTGATGATCAGTCGGATGGAATTTGGAGCCAGCTGAGCAGGACAAAGATCATAATAATCAAAAAAAATCCGAACGAACTCCGAAATTGAGAATCGAAGATCGGCCCAAAGGTCCTCGACATAAAATGCGACTTAGTCTGAAGGAAGAGAGTTCACCCGACTGTCCAGACCAGGAGCAAAAGTTGATACTACTTTGAGATATGGTACTATTCCCGGAGCCGCTCAATATTAGGCCCGAATAAGGAAGAAACTTTCGTTGTCGGATTTGAAGGAGAATCATCGGCCAAATTTCCCAATCGACTATCCTGAGAAGATGAAACCTTCTTACTTGCCATTGAAAATAGAGGACTACAAAAGAAAAGAAATCCTAAAAGAAGAAAAATCCTAGGAGAGAGAAAGAAGAACTCGATCTGAAGCCAAAAGATGACAAAAGAAATGAAACTCGGAAGCACCTAATGCTGGACTAGCATAACCTTCTCGTGCAGAGAAAAGTGACAAATGCAAAAGTAAAGTTTAGATGAAAGTTACTTTATATATATATGACCTCTCAACAGTTTGGATGAAATCAGTCAAATTAGGATCTCCTCAGCTGTCGACATATG
Source organism: Elaeis guineensis (assembly GCF_000442705.2). Classification (NCBI taxonomy): domain Eukaryota; kingdom Viridiplantae; phylum Streptophyta; class Magnoliopsida; order Arecales; family Arecaceae; genus Elaeis; species Elaeis guineensis. The sequence continues at coordinate 52,485,916 of NC_025996.2, read as the reverse complement.
ACAACATCAAGACCGACCATTAATCGGATGGTTCGACGCATCTTCTTCCAGATCATGCCACCTCACCATTATCCATGTGAATAGTTCAGAGTCAATGATGTTTGAACACGTGGCCAAGATCTGCTCAAATCATTTGGATTTTTCTGACATCGAATTATCTTTCCAAAATGACATCCCAATGATGATCTCGCAGATATCGAAATAATAAAACAGCTGAAGATCTCTCGTATTTCAAAAATCATTAATGCCAACAGTCGAATCGGAGCTCGAAGCAGCATGTGACATGATAACTCCCTTCATCCAACATGACAGATCATGTAACAATATGCATGTTAGGCCATCTTGGATTTGGGAGTGGGGGGCAACTGTTGGGACAATTCAACCGACTCTCAATTCCGACTTTAGATCGACTTCAAAAATATAGTATGTAGACTCATAATCAGTTGATCGACCGACAGTCGACTATTTTCAGCCATCAACAGACAACCATGATAATTTAGTTAATATTCGATCGATGACCATCGATATATCAGAGTTATCGATCGATGCTCATTTGGATCTTCACGACTATCGACATATAGTCGGCTTATCTTTCTATGAGTACATAATGTTAGAATATGTGGAACCCACATATCTAACTATTATAAACGATTATCAGCTATGTGTTATGATCATTAGTAGGCATAAACAGCCTATTAACTCTATGATTATGGCCCGATAATTGGGATAATTATCCTTTAGTGTCATAAAAAGTGAGACCACGTGCTCGACGGTTACATGTGAATCACCTATAAAAGAAAGATAAATAAACAGCATTGGTAAGATAATTCTGGACTGAGACTCTGCTATTCAAAATTTTTATCTGCTATTCACCACTCCCTACTGACTTAAGCATTGAAGGATCTCCGTCGGACATAATTTCGATCAATGTGGACTTCTTTTGCAGGTGCTTTTCTCCGACAATAAGTACAACATGAGATTGACCGCAACAGGATAGATAATATTATGGGATTTTTATATCTAATAAAGTTTATGGTATAAAGTCAAACCAACTAGAACATTCAAATCAAGTTTATGCACCCCATGGAGTTAGTTTGTATACTATAAAGGTGCCTAAATCTAGGTTCCTCATAATATACATTTCTTATAACCTTTGGGGGTATTTGATTAAAGAGAGTTAAGGTCTAAAATGGGAATAGAAATAAAAAATTCTCATTCCAACCATTTGAATGAAGGGAGTCCCATTTCGATTCTAATTTCAAAAAGGAATGTGAATGGCCTAATCCTCGCAAAATCCAATCCGATCTCTTCTCTATAGGTTTAAATCTCATTCCATCATTTAAAAAATTATTATTCAAAAATATCCTTACTCGCTCCACTCACCCCACATAAAAATATCCAATCCCGACTCGGCTTCCAAATAACCCCTACTCCCCTCCCGTCACTCCACCACCTCTCTCCACTTGCTGGGCATCTTCATCATGTACACAGCCACTGGGCATCTTCGCAATCCTCCTTCACCTGCCTCTACAACATGCTCGGCCTCCTCTCAAGTACTATCGATAAGGAGATCAAGGCCACATACCGATGGCTTGCACACTCATGCCACACGGATATGTTGGCGACTAATCGGAAGGGCACCTCAGCCAATGAGTTCATACAGATTCATGCCGTCTACTCCACCCTATTCGATCCCAACAAGAGCACCGACTACAATTGCAAGCTCCTCACCAATCCGGATTCAAGATATTTCTCGTCTCTTGTTCGTATAAGTTTTCTTATTAATATAATATGGTACTCATTCTATGATTTGGGTTGATCAATTAGGGCTTTTTTGTCTCCTTTGATTTGTATCTATTTCATGCTTATTGTTTTGGTCAATCTTTGAAGAAAAGATGGCTGTGTTTTGTCCGCCTTTTACTATTGTTTCAATTTTGGTGTTTTCTGATTGGGACAGTTGGGATCTAAAATAGGAATAGGAATGGGTAACTCCCATTACAACTATTTGGTTGGAAAAAGTATCATTCTGCTTCCAATTCTAGGGAGAATATGAATGGTCTTACCTTCCAAAACCCAATTGGAACTCTCTCCTTCGAATTCAAATGTCATTCCATCATTTAAAAAATTATTTTCTAAAAATATCCTTCCTCACCCCACTCTCTCCACTCATCGGGCATCTTCGCTGCATACATGGCTATGGCAGAGTGGCAACTCCCACCACTCCCTATCCCTAGCTTCGCAATCCTCCTTCACCTTGCTTTACAACATGCTTATCCTCCCCTCAAGCATTACCAACCAAGAGATCAAAGTAGTATACCGGCAACTGGCACATGCATGCCATCCAAACATGCTGGCAACCAATTAGAAAGGCACCTTGATCGATAAGTTCATTCGGATTTGTGCCACCTACTCCATCCTATCCGATCCCGACAAACGCACAGACTATGATCGTAGGCTTATCCTCGATCCAGATTCAAGGTATTCCTCATCTCTTTTTTATATAAGTTGTCTTATTAATATGATATGGTACTGTTCTATAGTTTGGATTGATCAATTAAAGATTTTTCATCCCCTTTGATTTGTATCTATTTGATGCTATTGGATTATTATTTTAATTAATCTTTAGAGAAAAGATGGTTGTGTTATCCTCTTTTTGCTATTATTTTGATTTTATGTTTGGGCTCGAGCAGTTGCTGAAGTACATAATAATAGGCGACGCGAGGTTGTCTAAGTGCCGGTTGGTAGTAATGGGATTGCTGGAAGCATTTGTCGAGGTAGAATAGGAGTTGATCATGGTGGATGTGCCATAGGATACTTTCCAGGAGCATCGAGGAGGATGGAGGCGATACACACCGCTAGGACGGAGATGAGTTGGAGGAAGGAGGGGGAGATGGATGTGGTTGTGCATGATGTGAATAAGATTGTGGAGGATTGGTTCAGCAAGAAATTATTGCATGAAGACTACATGAGATAGGAGGGGTTCTTATGCCACTTCATCATTCCCAGCCATAGGAGTGGTATGGCTATGCGTTTCTGTCATAATTAATGGTAGTATAGATGAAGAGTTCTAGATTTCTCATTTGGGATAGCTTGCTCATCTTTAGGGCTAATGTCGTTGGATTCATTTGGCATTTGGAGATGGGGTATCTATGGAGGATTCCTTTTTGGCTCCATACATATCTATTATGGTGAACACAATATATGTCCTCACTATTTGAAAAAAAAGCTTGACTCACTCTACTTGTTTTAATTGCAAAGCTATGATTGTTTCATGGTCTAGTAATTCCCATAGTGAATATGTTTGCAAAGCAAAGGACTATGCTGAAGAACATTCTAAGGGCTTGTATTGGCGTGGCTATTAAGAACAACATGATCTTAGAATACAAGTGAACCACTAAAGAAAAAAAAAATTGTGGGTAAAGGGGTGGAGGAGGGGGATTATGGTTTTTTTTTATTAGATGGCTTGCTTTGTTCAAATTGGGCCTTCTTTCTTTTTTCTTCTGTGGCTACTGGCTTTTCTTTAGCTCATGAAGAATTATTAGTGCAGGCAAATCCCATATATTTTTCAGCTTCAAATTTAGTAAGAGTCATTATTTTAATTGGCCTTTTTTTTAGGAAGGAGTTTATCTTTTCATACTTGTGATTTTTATCATGGTTTCATGCATCCCTTATCATTTCATGCATTTATTTTACAAAGAAGCTCAATTTTGCTTAAGTACAAAAATTAGCTATAGTGGCTTCTTCCTATAGAAAGGGTAAATATCACTACTTGATTAAAGAGCATTTTATCAGTACTGATACTTTGGTATGAATGTTATAATACTTTTGTCTTAGTTAGAATATTTCTTATATCTTATCCCAAAGAATCTAGGTGTTACCTAGTATTCCAACTTAAAATAGATGAACTTATTGCTATAACATATTGTTAGCCAACAAAATGATTATTGCTTAATACAAGAGGCCAACATGAAGTTTTAAGATTTTATTTTCTTTGTACTTTTGGTGGTTTTTATATTGTTGGATCTGATAAAATATTTAGATTTGCTTTCTTAATTAGTTTTTGGTTTTGCTATTAGACAATGTTAATGAATGTAGCGTACTATAGGACATCTTATCTTAAGAATGAAAGATAGTTGGCTCTTGGGAAATAACAACCCTAGAGCAATGTGCGAAGGGATGAAATAGCCTCAAATCACATTCAAACGGCTAATTTAAAATAATTTTATTTCACAAGGTCTTAAGAAACATTATGGTTGAGAAGGAAAGAAAAAAATACTTTATGTGGTATATGGTTCATATCTGTTGTGGTATTCTGATAGTTTTGTTTGATGTTATTGAAAATTATAACTCTTAAGTATTTTTTAGTTATCATAATTTTTATCTTAAAAAAAGTTTAAAGTTCTTGATATCTGAATTTTTTTTTCATTATTTCTTATACAACAATAATATTTTCAATGTTTTTGCTGAAAGATAATACCTTAGGTGACTGTGTACACAGAAAATGGCTAGTTATCCAATGGATTTAAGAAGGAGATAAATACATTATATTAGCATTATGTGCATGATGTTCATAGTAATATTTGTGGTACATGTGACTTGGTATCTTTGGGTTTAATGTATCTTAGGAGACATCAATCAATGACAAAGCAAAAAGATAGAAAATTATTGAGAATTAAAAATCTAGGTAAGCTTATTAATGAGAGTGATAAAATATATGAGTCAACTTTAAATGGATAGAAGAATATATGATATACCTCGTGAGATACTCAAAGATATTGAGGGACTGAGAAATTTTTAAAATACATCATTATAGAAAATTATTACTATATTTCTTTATATATTATCTATCATTAGAAAAATAGAACAATTAGAAATTACTTGGATAGAAGCGGAAAAACTATGAGTCGATAGTTTGACTTGCTTTTAAGGCCGTGTTGAAGTTACATAGGAAGTTATTCAAAATTCGAAGCCTATTACAAAGGATTGCACAAATGATATATGGAGATATTTTATGGTGTATAATAATATACCTCATTTTATTTTCTTAGTAGTTAAATATTTTTTATATTATTTTTTTGATGTTTTAGAATTGCTTAGGAGCATTAGATGGTATCTTCATTAGGGTGATCATTTGTGCCGAAGATAAACTAAGGTATTAAACGAGAAAAAGTAATATCGCAATCAATGCTTTAGGTATTTGTTCACCTAACATACAGTTTATATATGTGCTATCCAGTTGGAAAGATTCTGCACATAATACTTGTATGCTTCAAGATGATCTAACTAGACCAAATAGTTTAAAGGTGCCTCAAGATTTGTATATATCGATCAATATAAATATGTAAATAAAATTATTTTACTTTTTCATGACTTATAATTATGCTATATATTATGCTTTTGTTTTATATGTTAATATTATTATTATCTCATTAATTCTGAATACACCAATGGAGAGGGATTCCTTGCATCATATCAAGGGCAACATTATCATCTCGATGAATGAAGCAATAGATGATGATCACAATCTACAAAGAAGTATTTCAACAAGAAACATGCCTAAGCTAAAATGAGATTGAGAGATATTTTGGACTATTGAAGGAATGATAAGCATTTCTCAGGAGCCCTTCATTCGTCTCTAGTTGGACTTATTGTTGCATTATCAGGGCTTGCTATCTCATTCACAACTTAATAAAGAGATATATGCATAGAGATCCCATGGAAGAGAAAGAAAAAGAAGACAATAAAGGAGAAGATAAAGGGAAAGAAGGATAGAGAGAGAGGAGGAAGTCGAATTCATCATCACTCTTCATACGTCTAACAATTAGATCAATTTTAGGAACACTCTAGCTTAGTATATATTTAACAATTGGAGAGCTACATCTTCTAGGAGTTGACTGTGTTTTGTTTTTTTTTTTTTTTTTTGAGTATATTATGGAATATTAGAACATTGGATGTAATATGTTATGGATTTGTTATTGAATTATTTATTTATTATGAAACTATTTGTTATATTATTCTACTTATTTATGTACTTCATATTTTACATTTTAACAATGTTATTGTTATATACTCTTTATATAATGCTATTTTGAAGACAATGGTTATAATTGTTATAATTATTAAAATCATGATTTATAATCATTATAGGATGAAAGCTGATGAATGTTATGTAGCTAAGTTAATCATGGTAGAGGCAAGAACAAACACCCATTGAAAAATGATGATGCAGTGTTGGTGGGGTGTCTTCAAGAGTTGTCCATTGATCCAATGGAGAAAGAAGAGAGTCATTTTAAGAATAGATATATAAATTGATAGAAAAAAATGATTGAAGAAAAACTATCTGATTATAGTTTAAGGGCTACTCCACATAGAATCTAGGATAAAATACCTAAAGCAGAAGATAGTGCCATCGTAAAGATATTATCACAGATAGGATGCATATGGAATGACCAAAAAAGAGATAATCTTCTATAATAAAAAATAGTACATTAAGTGGTGTAAGATACTGTCACATCCCCGACCCGAGATTTGAATCGAGGATCATGGCAACCACTGCATACTCATAAAAAACTCTTCCCATAAGCATGCAAGGCATTTTATCATACTATCCTAAAACAACAGCGGAATAATTAGTTAATAATTTAAATCCAAAATATAACAACCTAAATTTTTTCTTTAATGTCTCAATAAATTCAACAATGATTCATAGACCTTACATCAAATTCAATAAGACTTTCAATTTAAAATAAAAGTATGGAGATTCTGCTTCTGATCACTCTTCCATTCATATCTTGTATCATCTTAATTTCTCAATATCTGTAAAAATAGTAAAATAAGAGGTAATGAGCTAGACAGCCCAGTAAGCAATGATCACTTCTCAACAGATTTCATCAGATATTTAAGTAAATAATCATTTATAGAAAACAAGCATATAGAGTTCATCAATTCGAAATCAATTTTAATTATGCAACATAATTCATGCCAAATTTATTTCTTTTTTGAAAATTCAAGTTTCTTTTCAGATTTCAATTTCTTTCGTTCTTAAATTTTTTTCGTCAACCATGAGCTATGACCATATTTTTCCTGTGGCAGGGTCATAACACTGCGTATCTTCTTGCGGTGAGCTGCGAATCATCTGACAGTAAAGTCTTTCGGAACCGCTGGTCTCTCTGGTGGTTTGTCGCTGGTCTCTCTGGCGACATGAACCCTCAGGATAAATCAATTGCCAACGTATATGCCCCCATTGGCAGGGTCCTTTACATAGTCAGGTTGTCAATTCATATTATTCTTATATCATAATTCTTCATAAATCATGTTTCATATTCTAATTTCGATAATAAAAATATAATCATGTAGTATCCAATCAATATAATGCATCATGAAATCAATATGTTCAATCATGCTTCATTATAACATTTCAAATAAGATATTTTCATAACAAAATACCATTCATCCAATTCATGCATCGTTTCACAAATCATATCAGAAAAATATATTATAATTTATCGATAAATCTAAAAAAATGAAACATTACTTACCTCGAACGCATTCCAATAAATTCATATAATTCTATAAATTTTCTTTCAAAAATTTTGTTCGTAGATCATATCGCGATATCCATGATCAAACATCCACAATCCTATACAGAATCAATTTCAATAATTAGAAAGAATACGAATACCATATTTTAACAGTTTAGATTGGGTCCGATCATCTAATTTTATCTAATCAAAATCTAATTAAAACCTAAACGATCCAAAGTTTGACTATCAGATCAAATCGGATTCGAAGTGATAGGACCGAAGTTTCTTCATCGATTTCATAAAATCAAGTGGAGAGAGAAAATTAGAGGAGAGAGAATTTATGAGGTACAATTCAAATTGATCAGGTGACACAATCCAATATTACGATTGATCCAATATCTCGATTGATAAAATCAACATGATCAAATCAAGTCATGGCTAGATCAAAATCATGGATGATCAAATCTAAAAATTCATGATCTGATTAAGGTGGGTGCCAGTACGCTGTCTGACAATCATGGATCAAAATTTTTCATTAGAATCAAAAATATTAAAAAAAATTTCTTCATTCACTAATCTTTTTAGAGAGAAAATCAATCAAGAGAGAAAAAATTTTAGAGAGAGAAAATTTTAGAGAGAAAACTCATCTTGAATTCTTCAGATAATATGATTCAACAAATTCGATCGATCAGATCAAATCATGCTGAAATTATCATGTGAATAATTTAATAAAATTATAGAAATTAAAATCTAAAAATACCTAATTTGATCAAAGTGGGTGTCGATGTACCGTCTGACGATCACAGATCAAAAATCCATCACGAGGATTATTTAAATTCATCATCATTCTTCTCAAAATTCTAAAAATCTTAGGAGAGAGAAATAATATAGAGAGAGAATTTTAGAGAGAAAGTAGAGAGAGAAAATTCAATTCTAGAGAGAGAAAATACTAGTTCAGACTGAAGAAAGAGAGGGAAGAGAAAGAAACTCTCTTTCTCATATTTTATTATTTATATTATTATTTATTAATTAATTTATTTTATTTTTCTTTCTTCTTTTCTTTCTTTTTTTTTCTTTTTCTTCACAGAAGAGAGAGAAAAAAAATCCTCTTTATTATTATTATTATATTATTATTATATTATTTTTCTTCTTCTTTTTATTTTTTTTTCTTTTCTTTTCTTTTCCTTCTTTTTCTTTTCTTTTCTTTCTTCTTCTTTTCTTTTTCTTTTTCTTTTCCTTCCTTCTTCCCGTGGGTTCCTTTGGGCCAAAACAGGGGATCTCACAATCCCCTGTTGGCTGGCCAGCCAGCGGTGCAACCGACATGGGGTGGCCGTCGGCAGGAGGGGGCGACCCAACGATGAGAGGGGGGCCAAACTGGTGGTCGACGGTGACCACCGACATCGAAAATCAAAGAAAAATGGTAAAAATAAAAGTTTCTTCCGCAACAAAATCCGGCGACTCCGGTCGCTGGCGAGCGTGCACACCAGCACGGAAAGGAAAAGGAAGAAGAGAGGAAGGGGAGGAGGCTTACCTCCGACGCCGGCGAGGCTTTTCCGACGAGCAATTGGACGGGCACAGGGATGGATCTCCGTGAGAATTTTTCGATGATCTCTGTCGTTTTGCCCCGGGATTTCTCGATGAGAGGGAGAAAGGAGGGTTCTCCTCCTTAAATAGAGCCAGAAGGGGCTCTTTCCGACTCCGATTGGGAGCCGGTAAGAGGAGGAAGAAGACTCCCTTCGGAGTTCTTCTCCTCTGTTTTTTTTTTTGTTTGGGCTTTGGCTGATTCTGGGCTGGAATTCTTATTCGGACTGGACCATCACATTCTTCCCCTCTAAAAAAAATTTCATCCTTGAAATTTTTCTTGCTTGAGTCTACATAGTTTCTTACTTGAATCTCATCCACAAATATTTCAATATTCTAATTCTTGATATAAGATTCATTCTTAAATCATTTCATAAGAAAAAGTCAATACATCAATATCGATCTGAAATTGAACCATTCATTTTTTTAATTATCAAAATCAACATCTCAAAGATTTTTAATGTTTCAAGATTTCAAAATTATGATCACATTCCCTATAAAATAATATTCAATACCTCATGACTAGATCAAAATCAAATCTATCTCTTGTGAATAGAAAAAAATCAATATCTTAATTCTTAAATAAGAATTTTATTTTTCATCATCATTTATTTATTTTTTAAAATATTATCCACTCTTAATTTCAACCCATCATAAGATAGGAAAACATACTTCTATGAATCATTTGATGACATCCTAATCAATCAAAATTCAAAAAAAAATTTCTTATTCGTACTTTCAAAGGTTGAAGATTTATCATTTCAATCTCATTCCCGAACTTTTAATATTTTAATTCTCGATACAACTTCATCATTAAGTCGTTTCATAAAGATCAATATCATCATTGTTGATTGAATCAATATCACTATTTTTAGTCATCAAAATTTTCTTACTCAAACTCTCAAACTCTTAAATATTCTAATTCTTGAAGCAAATTTTATCATTAAGTCATTTTATAATAAAAATCAATAACTCAAAAATTGATCTAAATCAAAACTATATTTTTCTTATAATCAAAATCAATGTCTCTTTTCTAAGTAAGTATATCAATTTTCTTTATCTAAACATTAGCAACTATTAATTAATCGATTCATTATCAAATTAAATTATAAATAACTCCAATCCATCTTTTGTAGAATAATCGTTAATATCAATAGATAATCTCAATCTTTTTCATTCAGTCAGAAAAATAATAATAATCAAAAGAGTTCAAACTTCAAATTTTATTATATCTTGGAGCTAAATATTTGAGTATAATAATCTAAGATCAAAATCATTATTCGAAAAATAATCTCAAATTCTTTCTAATAAATAGAGAATTATAAAATTCAATTCTAGGATAGAAAAAATTTATTTCTAAATATTCTAAATCTAAAATCAAAAATCAAGGGTCCACTCATCCTAAAATTAGGATACTAAATATATATATATATATATATATATATATATATATATATATATATATATATATATATATATTTGGCATAGTAGACGAAGTGCTACTTTTGAAAATCACATTAGGATATCTAAAATAATTTAAAATTTTAAAATATTATTCTTTCTAATATCAATAAATTTTTTGTGTCAAACCATATCATCTATCATAATTCTTTGACTCAAAGAATCAACATTCCTGACTTATTCAAAGTAATCCAGATTACCATACTTCCGCTGCGCACTCTGATCTAACAATCAAAATTTTTTAGCTTCACCAAAAAAAAATTTGATCAAATTATTTCTTTATCTTATTAATAGAAAAGACCTAAAATTTTAAATTTTAATTGAAGTCAAAGATTAACTTTCGATTCTCATTCATACCTTTACTGGTGTACAATAACCTTGATTAACTCTTGAGTCCAATATCATATTTAAAACCATATAGATTTACTATAATCAATGTGAATCAAATTTTAATTCTCATATCAATTCAATTCGATAATTTTCAAATCAAAATCTTATAAATCAAATCAACGAGAAAATCCTTCGATGCTCCACCAAATTTGGACATAATCAGAATATATAAGAATTTCAAATTATTATTATTTTTTTTCTAAAATTTTTATCATTAGGATCTTTAATATCTATCAAATATCTTTTCATAACAATCATACAAGCTTCAAAAAAATCAAATCTCCATTTAATAGTAGATTCAATTAGAGACCTCGTTAACAAAAGCAAAGGAACTCCATATCAATTCTTAAATCCAAAATTTCTAAATTGTAAATTCACATGGATCCTTTAATCTGAAATAAATATAAATCAAATCTTTTATCTTAATCTAAAGATATCAATTTTTCATTAATAATCTCAACAATAATATCAAAAATCTCTTGATCAACTTACATACGAAATCTTTAAATTGAAATTTCATACACATCATGTAGTCTCCAAGAGACATAATAAGATCCATTATTTAGATCTAAGGATGATGATTAAAGATTCCAGTACGATGAATATTCTACAACCTCATAATCATTTCATCAATAAGAAATAGGTTTCTTTGCAATATCCTCAATATGCATTCATCTAATATGCCACTTTATATATAATCCACATACCAAATTTAATTTCGATAAATATTCCAATCAAGCATCATAAAAGATTTTTCTTAATCCATCCTGGAACAACATTTTATCATCAAATCTTATCTTGTCAATAATAGTCAACTTCTCAACTAAAAGTAATATCATAGTATTATTCTCATATCGAATTTAAACTTACAATTACTTGAATAACCAATGATCAAATTAATAACCATAATGCATAATAAAATTTTATGTCAATCCTTTTTATGATTACTTTCGATCAAGATCTAACTAATCATATCATAATCTATAGATTATCCATTATATTTCAAACTCCATATGTCATAATCTCTTGCGATCCTTTTATATATAATCTCAATATTTAATCAAAATTCATAAAATTTCTCCTACTACAATCATCAAAGATCTACACTATAATATCCCTGGTGTCTATCCACTTACACCTATTCTATATCTGATTCTATATTTCATAATTCATCCACTTGTGCTCTGATACCACTTTAATTGTCACGTCTCCGACCCGAGATTTGAATCGAGGGTCATGGCAACCGCCGCATACTCATAGAAAACTCTTTCTATAAGCATGTAAGGCATCTTATCATACTATCCTAAAACAACAGCAGAATAATTAGTCAATAATTTAAATCAAAATATAACGACCTAAATTTTTTCTTTAATATCTCAATAAATTCAATTATGATTCATAGACCTTACATCAAATTCAATAAGACTTTCAATTTAAAATAAAAGTATGAAGATTCTGCTTCTGATCACTCTTCCATTCATATCTTGTATCATCTTAATTCCTCAACATCTGTAAAAATAGTAAAATAGGAGATAATGAGCTAGACAGCCCAGTAAGCAATGATCACTTCTCAACAGATTTCATCAGGTATTTAAGTAAATAATCATTTATAGAAAATAAGCATATAGAGTTCATCAATTCGAAATCAATTTCAATTATGCAACATAATTCATGCCAAATTCATTTCTTTTTCAAAAATTCAAGTTTCTTTCCAGATTTTAATTTCTTTCGTTCTTAAATTCTTTTCGTCAACTATAAGCTATGACCATATTTTCTCTGTGGCAGGTCATAACACCGCGTATCTTTTTGCGGTGAGCTGCGAATCATCTGGCAGCAAAGTCCTTCGGAACTGCTGGTCTCTCTGATGGTTTGTCGCTGGTCTCTCTGACGACATGAACCCTCAGGATAAATCAATTGCCAACGATATGCCCCCATTGGCAGGATCCTTTACATAGTCAGGTTGTCAATTCATATTGTTCTTATATCATAATTCTTCATAAATCATATTTCATATTCTAATTTCGATAATAAAACATATAATCATGTAGTATCGAAATCAATCAATATAATGTATCATGAAATCAATATGTTCAATCATGCTTCATCATAACATTTCAAATAAGATATTTTCATAATAAAATACCATTCATCCAATTCATGCATCATTTACAAATCATATCAGAAAAATAATTATAATTTATCGATAAATCTAAAAAAATAAAACATTACTTACTCGAATGTATTCCAATAAATCTACATAATTCTATAAATTTTCTTCCAAAAATTTTGTTCATAGATCATATCACGATATCCCATGATCAAACATCCATAATCCTATACAGAATCAATTTCAATAATTAGAAAGAATAGAATACCATATTTCAACAGTTTAGATTGGGTCCGATCATCTAATTTCATCTAATCAAAATCTAATTAAAATCTAAACATCCAAAGTTTGATTATCAGATCAAATCGGATTCGAAGTGATAAGATCGAGGTTTCTTCATCGATTTATAAAATCAAGTGGAGAGAGAAAATCAGAGGAGAGAGAATTCATGAGGTACAATTCGAATTGATCAGGTGACACAATCCAATATTACGATTGGTCCAATATCTCGATTGGTAAAATCAACATGATCAAATCAAGTCATGGCTAGATCGAAATTACGGATGATCAAATCCAAAGATTCATGGTCTGATTAAGGTGGGTGCAGTACGCTGTCTGACAATCGTGGATCAGGATTCTTCATTAAATTAAAAATATTAAAAAAAATTCTTCATTCACTAACCTTTTTAGAGAGAAAATCAATCAAGAGAGAGAATATTCTAGAGAGAGAAAATTCTAGAGAGAAAAATTCTAGAAGAGAAAACTCATCTTGAATTCTTCAGATAATATGATTCAACAAATTCGATCGATCAGATCAAATCATGCTGAAATTATCATGTGAATAATTTAATAAAATTATAAAATTAAAATCTAAAAATACTTAATTTGATCAAAGTGGGTGTTGGTGTACTGTCTGACGATCACAGATCAAAAATCCATCATGAGGATCATTTAAATTCATCATCATTCTTCTCAAAATTTTAGAAATATTAGAGAGAGAAATAATCTAGAGAAAAAAATTTAGAGAGAGAAAGTAGAGAGAGAAAGTCAATTTTAGAGAGAGAAAATACTAGTTCAGACTGAAGAAAGAGAGGGAGGAGAAAGAAACCCTCTTTCTCATATTTTATTATTTATATCATTATTTATTAATTAATTTATTTTATTTTTTTTTTTTTTTCTTTTCTTTCTTTTTTTTCTTTTTCTTCACGGAAGAGAGAGGAAAGAAAATCCTATTTATTATTATTATATTATTATTATATTTTTTTTTCTTTTTTTTTTTTTTTCTTTTTTTTCCTTTTTTTTTCTTTTTCTTTTCTTTTCTTTTTTTTCCTTCTTCTTCTTTTCTTTTTCTTTTTCTTTTCCTTCCTTCTTCCCGTGGGTTCCTTTGGGCCGAAACAGGGGATCTCACAATTCCCTGTTGGCTGGCTGGCCGGTGGTGCAATCGCGTGGGGCAGCCGTCGACAGAGGGGATGACCCAACGATGAGAGGAGGGCCAAACCGGTGGTCGGCGGTGACCACCGACGTCGGAAAATCAAAGAAAAATGGCAAAAATAAAAGTTTCTTCCGCAACAAAATTCGGCGACTCCAGTCATCGGCGAGCGTGCACACTGGCACGGGAAGAAAAGGGAGATGAGAGGAAGGGGAGGAGGCTTACCTCCGACGCCGGCGAGGCTTTTCCGACGAGTAATTGGACGGCACAGGGACGGATCTCCATGAAGATTTTTCGGCGATCTCTGCCGTTTTGCCCTGGGATTTCTCAATGAGAGGGAGAGAGGAGGGTTCTCCTCCTTAAATAGAGCCGGAGGGGGCTCTTTTCGACTCAGATTGGGAGCCGGCGAGAGGAGGAAGAAGACTCCCTTCGGGAGTTCTTCTCCTCTGTTTTTTTTTTTTTTTCATTTGGGCTTTGGCTGATTCTGGGCTGGGATTCTTATTCGGGCCGGGCCATCACAGATACATTATATATATCATCTTTATAATTCAAATAATA
This sequence comes from Elaeis guineensis, assembly GCF_000442705.2. Lineage (NCBI taxonomy): Eukaryota > Viridiplantae > Streptophyta > Magnoliopsida > Arecales > Arecaceae > Elaeis > Elaeis guineensis. Next base: position 52,470,867 of record NC_025996.2, on the reverse strand, counting down.
TTTGTCTATTGTTCAACTTTAACTTAATATCTATGGCTTTTCAATGATAGATGCATGGGTCTGCCAAGTGGTTGTAAGAAGTGGCTTTTTCTCGTCTAGATACACTTGAAAAGATATATGAAAAGGATAGGGTGATTGGAAAGGATGCTGAAACATTTGTTAAGGCTATTAAAAATATAGAGAGAGAAGAGGCAGTTGTTTTGGATGATCAAAATCTAATAGATCTCAATATGGATGATGACAATGGAAGCCACATGGTTATGCAGCCTCTTTCAATATATAGAGCACTTGATAGAAGTTTGAAGAAAGCAAAAAAGTAGAAAGTCATCCAAGTGAAGGAGACAATGATGGTGAGGGAAGTTGAATTTGTGAAGGAGACTTTGGAGGCCATGTCTGAGATCTTTAGAATAGTTATGTTCTGCATAGATACTTGCTTTGCTATCATAGCTGAATCAATGGCTCATGAACATGAGATGATTGAGAAAAATGTAACAAGAATAGTGAAGGAGCTGTCTAAATTGGAGGCATTGATTGATAGTGAGATGATAAAGACAACTGATATTTTTGCTGCATAGCCTAGCAAGATTGTAGTGTTTTTCTCCCTTTCACCATATCTAAAAAGGTAATACATGCTTAGCCTTCTTGACTCGAGCATTGATGAGTCGGATTTCATACTTTAGCATTTTATGTGATGCTATTGTTGATGGAATGCTTGATTTTCTTATTGGATTTTATGATATTTCATCTCTATATATTGTTATATAGAGCAAGCACTACTTTGGTAGCCTTGGTTCCTAGTGATTAGGATTAGTTACAGAAAATAGCACCTATACAATCTTTTCAACCGATACATCTTTTATTAAAAAATCTAACTAATTATCATATTTTGTTATATATTATTTTTTTTGAAATGTGTCTTGGATAAATAATTGCTTATTGTTGAGAGTTTGGAGCCAAATTGAAGAGAACCATCTGCATACTACATGACTAGCCCACTAGCTCGTGAGCTAGATTATCCAAATTAATAAAGTGTGTTAAATTTCAAATCCTTTAATGTATATTTTTAATTTTAAATAAGATAAATATATTAAAAATAGATGAAAATAATCAATTTTCAAAGATCTTTAGTTCAAGGGCAAAAAGAAAAATTTGAGTTTATTCGATTGCTATTTTTAAATGAATCAAATTACAACAATGGAAATCATCCATTAAGATTTCTATTCTGGTCATGAACCAAATAATTTGGAGGATATGGTCATTCAGATTTCCATTCCAATCTATTCTAATTTCAATTTTGATAGCGAACTAAATGCGTCCTTGGAGATTTTAACCAATCATAATTAAGTTGAACATTCAAATTCATAGAACTAAGTAATACTTTATCAGTTTATCTGCATACATTGAAAGGTGATTATTGCTAATATATGTCACATGTTGCATCATATTGTGATTATACAAGTTTCCATGCAATAAATGGATCAAGGCCAATCTAGATGATGGAATGATGTAGTGTGCTATAAATGTAATATTGATTATCCAAACACATAGATTCAGACACAAAATATATTTTTTATTTCAAACCAAATATTTTGAATGCATGGGCTTGTGATAAACTAAATATGGCAAAAGTACTAACTTATGAGCTTTAAATAAATATTCTCCAATGATTCCTTTATATTGCAAGGTGGTGTCGATAAAAGATGAAATATGAGCTATAATAATTGTAATTTGATTTATAAGATCTATATCATAGAATCTAAAACTAAATTAACAAAATGACTATCAAGTTTAAATATACCATGATCGATTTTGCAACAAATCCAAATAGAGTTTGAGATATATAATACGTGTGCATCTTTATTTTCTATATCTATGCTTAATAGAAAAGGAAATATCTTTCATATTTTCTCCACCTTCTCTTGAACGGGCATGTTAGGGGTCATAGCAGGCCAAGTGATGCTCCATAGGTAACAAGAAAAATAGATTAATTATTTTCTAATAGAAAATTGAGCTTTCAGAAACAAAGAAGGCACATGATTATAGGCTCCAACACTGGTTATATGATACTAGCCTGTAAACCTTTCATATTATATATTAGTAAAAATGAATAATTATGCAACATACAAATAAAAAAATTTATATTCTAATTATAGCATATGTAACATTATATGTCTTTTTTGGGGGCATAAATAAGATTTTATTGTAAATAATGAATCATATCGAATGCTTATAAAAGTAATCATGTAAATAATTATTTTATAATAAAACTACTTTTTCTTTCACTTTTTTTTTTAAAAAAGAGAAGATAATCTTGTTTTACCTTCATTTTGAAGAACTATAAGTATTTATATGTAACAAATGTATGATATATTTTGCTCTGCTATAATAAAATATGATGTAAGAATAATACATCTCTCCAATGAGCACTATTACCAATAAATATACAAAACCTATCAATTGCCATTTCTATTGATTAGAGATTGTTTGTTGCAAATACTAAACAATTGTAATCAATACATGAACCTACTGCATGAATAATTAAAATTGCTTAATGGTGATAGTCAATACTGCTTGCGGCTTCGATGGAGATGGAACTCTCCGAGGGCTTTGTAGAGGACCATTAGACTTCAAGTAAAGTTTTACATCTCGATGGGATAGAGGACATCTAGATTGTCCCATCCTATTTCTGTGAGAAAATGGGGCTCCAAAACCCATCAATGCATAAAGAGAAGAAAGAGAAAAGAAAAAAAAATGAAGAAAAAGAAAAATGTGAAAAGAAAGAAGAAGAAAAAGAAAGAAAAGAAAAAAAAGAAAGAGAAAAAATAAGAAAAAGGAAGAAAAAAGAAACGAAGGGATAAGAAAATGAAACAAAAAAAAAAGAAAAGAAGATAGAAGAGAAAAAAAAAAAAGAAAGAAGTGAAAGAAGGAGAGAGAAAAGGAGGATATCTATTGAGATGCATGATTGGGATAACTATCTGAATAGGATGGGATAGTGGGGCATCCCATTCCATAAAGATATTGAGACATCTCTGTCCTATAGGATTTAAAAGCTTATTTACAAGTGCATCTAGCTAGACAGTTGATGATGTTGCCTGTACTCTTCGAAATTTTTATGGTTATGATTTATCTTTTTCTATTGATTCTTATAGATTGGTTTAAGAAAAATCTTGAATGACATATTTAACTCTATATATGAATTTTCAAAAAAAAAATAATGGTTATACCTCTTTTTTTTCATGAAGAGAATGAATCTTTTCATTGAAGAATAAAAAAACTAGTTTGGATTTATAACATAGATGACAAGATTTATCACTACTTAAGCTTCTTCAACTCTTGGCCAATTCCATGATTTTTTCTAATTCTTAAGGTTAGCAATGTATAATGGTAAAATTTGATAATAGTATAACCATGCTATAGTAGTTGACTATTATCATACTATTCTGTATAATATATAAGAATAATCGAAATTTGAAGCACAAACTTGCTCAATTTCATAAAAAAATCATATTTTTTGTTCACTTATCTCTAGATAATACCTAAAAACTATTCCTTATCATCTATTAGCATCCAAATTTTAAATATAATTACAATCATTTCTTGGTGTGACATTATTAATTTTTTTCAAATAAAAAATTTATATACATTTATGTCAATAAAAAATTAATATTTTATTATAACTTTTTGTTATCTTGAAAAAATATCAATACTTGATCCACATAATGCCTAAGGCCCTATTGGGATTGTTGTTAGCAATAAAATATTTGAAGCTTTTAGAAGTAGAGCTTTTGAGAAGTAGAGCTTTTAGAAGTAAAATTTTTATAAAAAATTTTTGTTATTTAGTAACCATATTTATAAAGTCCTTTGAAACTTTAACATATGCTTGGTAACTAAAATAAAAAAAAATTGATATGATAAAATGATAATAAAAGATATTACATGATATTGTATAGTAAAAAATAATATAGTTGATATTATATATTATTATATATTAAAATATTATTATATAATATAATATAATATAATAATATTATATTATATTATTATAATAATTATAATATAATTTTTAATATAATATAATATATTGGTTATAATCTAATCTAATAATTGATTATAATATACTATAATATAATATATTATATGATTATTAAATATTATTATATTAAATTATGTTATTATTATAATATAATAATATTATAATTGATTATATTATATGTGTATGATATAAATATTATTATACTTTAAAATATTATTTTATTGCATAACTAGTCCTACTCCCGTGCAATGCATGAAAATTAGAATAGAAAATTTATAAATGATAATAAAAGAAAATCATATTTTTATTGAATTACATAAAAATAAAGATGAAATACAATTAAATATGAAAAAATTAATAATAAATAATAAAATTAAACTCATATAAGAAAAAAAATAAAGAAAAAATAAAGGATGAAAAAGAAAGATCCATGTATCTAATGTTAGAAAATACCAATGTATTCTTATATTTCGAAAAGCACTTCTTATTATTTTAAGTCTCCAATAGTAAGGGCAAATAGATATTTTTAGGTTCAATATCTATCACTTAATTCTCAATAAGCAACTAAGCATAATAGATGCCTTTCTAATTTGAAAGTTCAATGAAATGAAAAAGAAGTGAGATATTTCTGATTCAAAGCTTCCCATCTTCCTTTTGACCTACTCAACAACGTGCACCCTATATGGCCATCTCCAATATGGGATTCAACAGCACTATGCTTACTTAGTATCTCTAGCAAAACCACTATATAACTATAACATCACTCTTCTCAGTTATGTTCATGGTGTAACCATACTCTGCAATTGCAACGATGATTAACATTGTTAATATCCAAGCTAGCAGCTTTAAATAAAACATGGATCACCTAAAATGTTTTAACTCAAACAGTAGCAGTTAATCCTATAATAAAAAGATTATATATTATGGTATACTTTCAAGTGCTGCCCATACTTTCACTTAATACAGATCCATCTAGGAGACCATAAGCATTGAACTTGAACTAAATTTGTGCATATTATTAAAAGATTTGTCACTTGGATGTTTGTAACTATCCTGATTGATGCAAATAAAAATTACAATCAAGAAATTAAAGAGCAGTTAAAAGATCTCACAAATATCCATGATCAAATGCTCTAACAATAGGAAGTAGTTATTTCAAAGATCTCCAAATACTCAAGTTCCAGTGCTTCAGTACTATACTTTTTAAGAAGCGGGAAGAAATTCATAGAGAATATTTCAACTTCATTATCACATGAAGCAGAGAGTAAATTAATGAATTTAATAATAGAAGCAGCTTTAACAACAGAAAGCAGCTATTTCAAAATACTAATTGCAAATCCTATCAGAGATAGAAATATTATACATTAAACAACATATTTTGACAATTCAAGTAGAAGCTACTGAAACTTAAAAGAACTATAATTTGCGAGCCTTTACCATGATACTTAAAGAAATTATATGGGAATCCAATAAAGAACATCAAAAAATTTTTATGAAATAGAAAAAATTGAAGTTAAAAAATAAATATGATGATGATCAGCAGATATGATTGTCATTATAATATCAAAATAATATTATTCATCTCACAATACATCAGTAGTTTAGAGAAGCAAAAGCTCCATTTAATGTTCTCCAGATGTAATATCATATTATGGAACTATATTTGATATGCATGCTTAGTGAGAAACTACAATATGGTATGTATTTGATAGTAATTTTCCTGATAAAATATTCTGCAAAAAATATTCAAGTAAAAAAGAGACTAATTTAGCAAAGTTATAATTTCTTTTCTTACCATACCAAAAAAGCTGTCCAGAAGAAGTATTTTTCTTTCAAGTTTATTCATCAGAATTATCGCAATAACTGAGCCTAAAGTGGATAAACATGATTGAGAGAAATATAAATACAAAAAACTGCAAGGATACTTGAGATGAAAGCCAGTACGTACCTAATAAATTACAAATTTCAATATATATGTTTGAAAAATCTGATGGTATACCAAAGCTTTTAAAGATAGTTGAAGAGAAACAAAAAATAAAATTTATGTCAGATAGCTATTGTAAAGTGAAAAGATAGATCCAATAAATATCACTGCAAAAGAGTAAGTGACTAAGCAATCGCCTGGAAGAAATAACTATATACCATTATACAAACAAAGCTCTCAAAAATTATAATATGTAAACATAAAATCTATTACAGATACGAATCTTATAAGAGCAAAGTTTATGTTGCATAGTATTTTATTATAAATTATAGGAGACAAAATTAATAGTGTCAACTGTTAATTGAAATAAATCTTTTTAGTTTATATTCTAAAAAACTTCTTTGAAGATAATATTTTTTGTAGATTTAACACTAACATTTTTATCTTTGATAATCAAAATTTTCAATCTTCTTCTGCTTCTCACCTTCGATATTGCAACATAAAATTATCGATGATTGAAAACTAATTTTGAAAGATACAAACCAATGTAGGAAAAAGTCTGCCCTTGGCTTTTGTTTATGGTCATTGCAAAGCATACAACCAATGGATATTGTCTTCATTGAAATTTAAAACACAATCTAGAATCAGAAGGAATCAAATTCATTCGAGGTATGAATATCTTTTCACCTATTTTGCTCCTTGAAATTACTTTTCTTTCAATCACATGTTTCTCTAATTGTGTAATCACCGATCCAGTTCCATTACATAATCCTTTCCGTTGATCAATATTCTTAAGTAACACAACAGGAACTCCTCTTTTCAGCATTAATTTGTAATTAGAAATACCTGAACATCTAATGCTATTCAAATATTCAAGTGTATGCACATCTTCATTTTCTTCATTTATATTAGATTTGAAAATAGAATCTAAGCTTAATATATCTTCTCCTCACTAGGACAAAATATATTTATTGATCTGTTCTACTACTTCAAGAGCAGGAGCAAGAATAGCTCTCTTGAAAGAACTTTGGATCAGTCATATTCTTTAATAAAGAAGGATATGTGTTGTTGACTATATCAGCAAGTGAATTAATAGAATTTTTTATTAAAATATCATTAAAAATGGCAATAACAATCTCACTGTCATTTGGCTCTCCTTCTTTTCCATATCCTATTCTTAATATCCACTCTGAAAAATTCTAAATTTCAGCCAAATTAGAAGTTGAAGATCCACTCGTAAGTCTCATATTTTTTGTCAATTTGAGGATCTGATAATAATTCCACAAATAAAAAAAATTAATGGCTGAATTTATAATATTTTACCTACTTTCTTTAGAAATTATGGAAAGAATTTATCTAAAATTACCATCAAATACAACAATTTTCCACTAAAAGGTTCTTGCCAGCTGTTTGAATTGGAGAACTTCAGAATATCTTTTAAAGACCTATCCAAAGCTTCAAAACAATATTTATGCATCATAGGTGCTTCATCTCAAATAATCAAATTAGTAATATTTAAAAGTTTAGTAATAGGACTATCTTGCTTGATGTTGTAAGTGGAGTCTTTATTAACTATCAAAAATATTTCAAATCTAGAATGCATAGTTCTACCACCTGGAAGAAGAAAAGATACTATTTCACTAGAAGCTATAGTTAGAACAATCTTTTCTTTTGACTGTAAAGCAGTTGCTAAATTTTGATAAATGAAGATTTTTTTGGTTCCTCTATAACTGTTAATGAAGAAAACACCACCTTTATTGCTTGACACAGCAGTCATGATTTTTTCATATACTAACTTCTATTCATCTGTTAGATTAGAGAAAAAATTATTACGCTCTTATGTCAGCTTGGATCTATCATAATAAAGTTTATCATGAATCGACCTATTTTGTCCTTCTGAAATTTGTACATCACTTGGAAAGGGCATAGAAGGATATTGCTTAAGACTTCTTCCATTATTTTGCAAAAGCTTCTTAATTTCAATCAAAATATAATCTTGAAGTTTATCATCACTTAATTGTAAATCTGAAAAGGAATAAATGTAAAAAATTAATGAAAAAACTGATAATAGATAAAAAACTTATAAGAAGTATTTCTATTCATGTATATATATTGATGTTTAAAAATAATATATATAGCCTATGAATATTACCTTCATGTTGTAGCAAGATTTTTGGTTTGTAAATAAGAATGTCATCAGTCAAAAATTTCTATCTCTTTCCAGACATTTTCTAGTATAGACATAGTATTGGATAATAACAAATAGACAAATAAAGTTCTAAGATAATTAGCTGATCTCTAAATGCTTGCTTGTCATATTCTATCAATAAATTCTTTATCATCATCCAGCAATCCTATTGAGAAACATATATCTCGAAAAGATTTATATAACATCCCATCAAAAGTTTGGATGTTTTCATAACATTTGGCTCCTCTTACTGTATTCAACAAAATCCTCATATAATACAGTTCACCACTTCTAAGAGGAACATAAAAGAGTCTTCTAATTGAAAAATCTTGTTGTCTTGAGAATTATTTTTTAGAACCTTATTTTCATACAAACTTATTCAAAAATTTTGCATAGGTCAACTCTCTAGCTTTCACATATTTCTGATTTACTTTAAACCAAGCTAAGAATATTGATTGGTTAATTGAAAGCCTATTCTTTATGATCATTAAATACAATATACCGCTCATTTGGAAGGTAAAAAGATAATTTTTCAACTGGAGGATCTCTGAAATGAATATTAAATTTAAATATTCTCCAAGCTGCCTCACATGGGGAGATATATTTACAATCTAAATTTATTTTTATCTCATCAACCTCATTCTGTCATCATATTTTCATTCCTTTGATAAAAAGCTGCAGTAACACGATCATGTCCTTTATTGATGTATTTGAAAAGGTACTTTATTGATCTTAACTGGTTGCACCATTCCACATTGATATAAGCTGAGTACTTCATGAGAAGCCTTGGATTATATGAAACTATGGATCTACAATTGAGAAGAACTCCATTCTTCTCAACTATGCTCCCATCATCTCTTTTTCTGTAGACGAAAAATCCATCTTCCCCAATAGTTGTTTATGGAACAAATTTCTTAGGAAAGTGCTTGGAATACCTATTATCTTTTATACATGGAGAATTCAAATTTACTGAACCACAAGGATCATAAATCATAAAATTGCTAACAACTTCAAACAACTCTAGATTGATTTCTTTGTCAGGAATTTTAGCAAGGATGATCTTATCAATATCTTTAGTATTGAAAATTTGAATTCAGCATGCAAGAAAAATAATATATAAGCATGGGGTAAGCCGCACTTTTAAAATTCAATTGTAACTATCACTGCAAATAAAGTGAAATAAGTATCAAGATATAAAAAAGAAATTCATGTTATGTATTGCATTCTAAATCTATTGCATCTAAGGACAGAATTTATCCTATAACTTGAACATGATAGTTTAATATGAAAAAATGAAAAATTTTTAAGTTTTGTTTATCACACCAACTACTTAATCAGATTTCTAACTATAATTAGAAATAAAAATTATTTATAGAACTTTTTAAAAAATATGTAAAGGATATAAGAATCTTAAAAAAATATCTTGAATAACATATCATTATATTAATAAATATTATACTGATAAATAAAGATAAAAATAATAATAACTATAAATAATTTAAATAAATATTAATAAAAAAAATATACCAGCTCTTGCTTTATCAAAAAACTCTCGTTGCCTCAAATCTCTAATTAGTTTATCCAGTTTTATTTTGAAAACTCTACAAAGAATATCTGGTCTGTCCTTGAGCCTAAGAGCTTTCTTTCAAAGATATCTTATAATTTCTGACCACTTTGGATTGCAAATAAAAGTTATAAACAAATCAGGATATCCAACCCTTTGATAAATAGCTATGGCATCTTGATAATTCTAATCATATATTGAGCCCTGTCAATAAAAGAAGAAGGTAAAACCATTCTCTTCCCATATGAAGAAGGATTAGTTTCTCTCCTAACAATAGATTCGGTAAGATCTTATAAATATTAGCTCTTAATTATTTTTGATGAAGCCGTATGTAAGATAGCCTTGCTGATTCTATCATTGAGTAAGCATCCATTAAAAATTATTGAAATAATTTTTTAAATAACAAAATAGTCTCTACTTCATCATTTTTTATCTTGAATCTAGAACACAAAGTATTCTCTTGTAAGGATAGTTGTCCTTTTGTTGGATGCTAAACTTTTTGAATCTCTTCTAAGAGTATCATCTCGATAGCCATCTTCTCCATAAAGAAACAAAAGAGAGTATTGCAATGCAAGATAAGCAAGATGAATTTCACTAATACGCTGCAATAATCCTCTCTGTGTTTCTATAATGATATCTTTATTAGCAGGCGTGTCTCCAATGTCGCCTATGATTAATACTGCAACTTCAGGAGCATTGTAAGTCCAAAAATCAAAAGCTCTCCTTGCAATCAATCTTAATTTTATATTGATATTTTGGTCTGCATTAAATCTATCTCAGACCATCCTGAATGTTTTAGCCAGCACATTGTGCTTGTCTAACATTTTCTTCAGTTCTTCTACAATAAAAGGATCATAGTTCTCTTCTCTATGACTGAAATACAATAATTTACTTAATTGTATTAGAACATAATGAAGATATCTGAAAAAAAGATTGTGCATTAGATATCAAAAATAATTATAATGACAATTTTTGCACATAAGATTTAAGCAGGACATATAAATTAATTTTTTTATAATCATGGTAATAATAGATATTTGTATTCAGACTATAATAGAATACACTATTAAACCTCATTTAGATGTTCACTAAAATATGAGACAAATAAAATACTAAAAAAGAGAAAATATTATAAAATCATGAAAGAAATAATTTGTTCCATATCTTAATGCATCAATTCTATTCGAAATCTCATTTTTAGTATCAAAGATGTATAGTTGAGCAAACTTGGAAGTTGATCCTAGAATTAGTACCAAACTACCAATTAAATGATAATTCTGACATACAATGAAAACTAATAAGATTCAGGATGGCAATTTATGTTTGTATCAATATTTTCTCCCAATGATGTGAAAGCATACATATTATTATATCTTTGAATTAATTCTCTGAAATGTTTACTCAACCTATTATTATTTTGCAATAGATTCTTGAGTAGTTCAGAAGGATCTTTTAACATGAAAAGCTAATTTTTTTCTTATATACTGCATAAAGAGAAAGTAGGATTTCTTGCTTAATGCCTCTTGTCCGGTCTTTCCTCGTACCATAATAAAGCATCACATGACTTATATGGTCAGATTGGATCTCTAATATCCCAATAAACTATATGATGGAAGACAAATATTATTTTAGAACCATATAGTACTTATTTAAGGAATAAATGATGATAATAAATATATGATTATGAGGCTTACCTTTAGCACATGTTTCAAAATTTTGATTGTTAGATAATTTAGTAAAATTATTTTCTGTACAAATACTTACTATTGTTTAAACCTTATTAAGAAATAGAAAAAAGACACATGAAATATAGAACTACTAAATTTAAAATACATTCAAATATTATTTTAGAATATGTATCGACTGTCATATTATCAAAATCATTATTAGATGGTTCATCTATTTCAAAATATTCTAAAAAATCAAGTATTCTTGAAGATAAGGATTGAAGAATTATGCTATTCTATGTGATATACTTTTCACTTCTAACTCAGACTTGAGTTTTAGTCATTGCAGTATTATTAGAAGTATTGATTTTATCAACCAACTCAGTCTGAGATGAAGATGAGGTAATGAAGAGTTTTACATAATGGATGATCTCAGCTTAGAATAGTCATTATGAGATTTAATGTTAGAAGAGCCATATTCTATAACATAGTTTGAGAAATGAAGTAATAAAAAATAACTATCGATGAAACTATCCATATAGAAATAACAATTCAAGATTAACGAATGACAGAATTTATAATAGTAATAAGTAATGGTAAATACCAATAGAAATATCTCTTAGAGGGGTTCTTGATGTATTATTTGAAGACAGTTTCTCTCAAAACTTAGATGAAGAAGACATTGTAACTGCACAATTAATTAGAATTAAGATATTTCATCAAAAAAAATAGATCAAAAGTGCAGGAAAATAGCAGCTATAATATAACAAAAATCTTGTGAGGGATTTGTTATGGGCAATGACGATAAGGTATCATTAAACCTTCTCTTGGAAGATATATTGACTCCTTGTTGAGAAAAGTTATGATTGATAGACGAAGAAAGATTGAAAGCATAGTTTGGAGAAGAAGAATAGCCTGCATCAGGATATAATTCATTTAAAGATATTACACATAAAATATAATTCATAAGTATGTAAAATAGAAGTATCCACTTATGTTAGATAGCATAATGCCTTTTAGAACGAATTTGCATCATAATCATTTTCCGCTTTAACCTAGCTTGTTTGCTATTTTCTTTATCCATTTGAAATATCTCCATTTGTTATAAATTTTCATTCCTTTAAAGAGACTTATATAAATACTGCTCAATGGTGAAACTACAAATATATTTTGAAAGATAAATAAAAACACAAAGAAAAATATCATTCTAGAAAAGAAGACATGACACTATAATCCATGACCAAAATTGTCTATCTAGTTATATATTTTGCTTTATTTGTTTCCTTTAAGGATGAACTAACATAGTAGTTGCACAAAATTATAGTGACGAACCAAAATCTTATCAAACATCTCCTAATCTCCAGACAAAGATTCTTTTATCCAGTCACACATGATCTTCTATCCTAAGGCTCTTTGATTATATTATTCCTTTTACATGCTTTACGATGCTATGAAAGTAAGAAGCAAACTAATAATCACTTTACTTTGGCTTGGCTATTGTTTTCTAGAGACAGAAGTTGTTATAGAAAATTAAATGAACAACAGCTAGACATTATCTTCAAAAATGCTAGCCCTTTAGTTTTCTGATTATTGCACATTATGTGTAGTATGCTATTTTTCTTTGTGTTTGTCGATGCATACATGTTTAATAATATTGCTATAAAGGGGCTCATATACTTGTATATGCAGTTTGTTGGTAAATCTCAACCAATAAATACTTTAGTATTTGTTCTTGACGGGCTTTAATATGGGGTGACAGACTTTAGATGTGTTGCTTACTCTATGATAACTTTCTAATCCAAAGGAGAGAGATAGTTAAATCAATATTTTTTTTGCTAAATATAGATATTAATATAATAGAGTTGCATAATGAATTGAGGTCACTGAGTAGAACTATCTAAATATAGTTAAAATAGATATATCAAGTTTGTAACCATTCATATTCCAATAAGATCATAGGAAATAATTAAATATATTTATATTTAAGAAGTTAATATTTTTAAGAGTTGAAAAATGACACTAATAAATAAGAACAATTAGAATGGCACCAACTTCAATGTTATATTGGCATACATGATTTTAATATATATTAATTATTCAAAATTTCAGTTCATATAGATAATGGAGATATAGTAAAATAAATAATATTCTATCAATTCATATATATATATATATATATAACAAATTAGATCCCTCCGTCTGCCATGTATCGTCATCTGCCACGTGTGCGGCAAAAAAAAAAAAATATGTCCGAGGTCGCTTGCGTACTCCAGGAGATCCACGGACGGTCGAGAGATGGACGATAGGGATGTGGCCTCAAGAGTTCCAATTGGGTGGGAGGCTCGGAGCGGTTTGACCCTATCTCCAGAGGTTTCAATCGAGTGGGAGGCTTGGAGCGCTCGGTAGGAAAGCTGAGACGGTGGCTTGGATTTGGGCTTGGGTATTTAGTTGGAGGCTTGGAGCGCTAGATAGCGAAGCTGAGACGGTGGGTTGGGCTTTGAGTTGGGTATATTTAATGGGAAAGCTGAGACGGTGGCCTGGGTTTTGATTTGGGTATTTAATGGGAGGCAGAGCTAGATAGGGAAGCTGAGACGGTGGCTTGGATTTTAAGTTGGGTATTTAATGGGAGGGCTAAGACGGTGGCTTGGGTTTTGAGTTGAAAGGGAAAGCTGAGACGGTGGCTTGGGTTTTAACTTGGGTATTTAATGGGAGGCTTGGAGAGCTGGACAAGAAAGCTGAGATGGTAACTTGGTTTTGAGCTTGGTATCTGTATATGAGTCTAAAAGAGATAAATATATTATTAATTAATTTAAAAATAAATAAAATAGTGATTGATCTAAAGATTTGGACTCAAATCTTCTTATTTTTTAATTATTTATATATTTTTTAAATATAATATATATATATAATTATATATAATTGGATTTTAGTTGTAGATATTCAAGGGCCAATCTCAAATCCATCCTAAATTCAAATGAATGTTAATTTTCAATTCCAAATCCATCCCAAACTCTATAATGTATTGCTAAATAGATTCTATTTGGATTCAGATTGGATCAGATATCCAAAAAAATCCATCTAACTATCATCCCAAATCCACTAGATCATTAATCCGAGGTTGGCCTGTGGCACTTTGAAATCCATGTGTTGTAAAATAGTGATCGGCCATCCAAAAATTTGGGATCAAATCCTCTCATCCTCCAATTATTTGTATTTATTTTTTAAATATACATATGAATTATGGTAGCAAACATCCGAGGGATAAATCTCAAATCTGTCTTAAATCCGAATGGATGTTAATTTTAAATTTCAAATCCATTATAAACTCTATAATATATTACTAAACGGATTCTATTTGGATTCAAATTGGATCAGATATCTGAAAAATATCAGTCTAACTGCCATCCTAAGTCCACTATGATATTAATGCAAGATTGGCCTATTGCACTTTCGGATCCATATATTGTATTTTAATATGATTTGTTTGTATTGAATTTTGAGATGAATTTTAATAATTTATATTCATGCATGTTAAATATTTGGATTTATTACATATCATAAAAATATTAAAAACTTAAAAAATAAAATTGATTATATCAATGGGATGAAATTACTTCATTAAAAAATATTTTTTGAATTTTTGAAAAAAAAATTGAAATCTCACGTGCTATGCACCTGAGACAGGGGAAGAAAAACTCTCAATAAAAAAATTGTATCCCATGCATCACATAGGGCTATAAGCTAGGATCAATCAATAATAGCAGTTATATATGACCCAAATCTATGGATTCTTTTAATAAAAATATGTAAACTAGTACATATCTAATAATTGTAACATCACTCGTCTAATCATCATAAATAGAAAAAGAATAATGCTTTGGATACTTGAAAATATAAAGACTTATGAAAATTTTGAAAATCTTATTGGATTTGACTTCTAATATGATCTAATTATCACTTAATCGGATTTAACTCTTTGAATCAGCCACATATCCTGAATCAATTATGGTGAGCCCAATTAATTAAAGAATCCTATTCTTAAGACTTAGACTAGAAGTTCAACTCTAATTAAGATTAAATCTTTTGATGGGATAGGACAAGTGCAAGTATAAATAGAGGTGATCTGGTTTCTTTTCTCCAACTCTCAAGAGAGTGAACAATTCCCATCAATCGTCCACATAAAGGAGGAGGGTGAGAAGAGAGAAGATCAGCCGTCTGCGAAGGAAGATTTGACACTCTGCAGGCTACATGAGATGATGGTGCAAGGTATGATTTATTTATGATTTTGATTTTTATATTAATATCGGAGCACGATCCAGATATAAAGGAATTAAATTATTTAACATGTGATATCAAAACCCCGATTTCATGCTTCGTATTCATGTAAAACTAGTTTTTTATCCCATATGTTGCACCCGGGTTATAAAACCACATCATTGATTATGTGATAAAAAATAATTTATTAAAAAATATTTTGGATGAATGGTAAGTGCATGTCCATTCATATTTCGAAGATTAATAACAACAGATTTTAATCACCTAATTAAATAAACATAAGTGGATTTCAATATCATCCATTAATAACATAATTCTTACATTTAATGCTGGAAGAATGATTAGATATGAGAGTCCTGATACGTAGCATATGAAAAATTGATTTTGATCCACATAACATTCATAGATGAAAATTTGTTGCTGATCTGGACAGTTTACTTGATCACTTCATTTTCTCTCACTTTCTGCTTTCAAAGATATATATTAGATTTTTTGGATAAATTTTTAACTTATTTTTAAAAAATTAAAATCATGATTTTATATTTTTTGAAATTAATTAAGGCTCAAGAAAATTAAATTATAGTTTCTTAATTTCTTGGAAAAAAATTGTTTGGGGCCGGCCGCGTAGGTCGACCCAGGCCGCCCGATGAACGAGGCAGCGGCCACGGTCGCTGCCATGCCGACGATGGAGGTGGGTTACGGGCGAAGGGGGAGCTCCTGCTCCCCGACGGCAGCGATGCAACACACGATCTTTTGGCTCGGCCGCATGAATAGTGGCTTACACCGTGGCGGTGGGAGGCGATGCCCGGTCCGCCGCCCTCCTTGCTTGGTCCTCGGGCGATCGGGGTGGTAAGGGGCGGCCGTTCGGCCACGCGTCCAGCGCATGGGAGAGCTGCAAGTCACCGGCCATGGAGGTTTTCGGTTTGGGTTTGATCGGGAGAAAGGGAAGATGGAAGGGGGTTTGGGTATTGGGTTTCAGATCTTAATGGATCCTGATCCGAACCCAATAAGAGCCAAATCCATCCAATTTAAATCCAACTAGGGGTGGCAAAAATCGATCCGACCCACCAATCCGACCCGTGTTAAATAGGTTCGGATTTGGATTAAATAGATTCGGATCATAAACAGATCAATCTGTTTAATCTAATTAATAATTGGGTCAGGTTCAGATTTTAGATTACTGATCTGTTTAATCCGTTTAATAAATGGATTGAATCGGATCGGATCGAGTCAGGTTATAACCCGTTATTTATAACCTTAAGGTCTCCTGGTCCTGGGTCCCGACTCCTTAACCAGTTAACCGGCTTAACTCTTATTTTCTTTCATTCGATCGGATGAAACATCTTCGCTCTTCCCATCTCAGGCTCGCCGCTCGCATCTATTCCCCATTTCCCCTTCCCTCCTCTAGGGCTTCCATTCCATCCCCTCAAGGGTTTCCATTCCATCCCTCCTCAGTCCTCTCAGTCGATGATCTCCTACCATCTTCCCCACCATCAACAATAGGTGACCATCTACTACCGGCTCCTCTCCGTTTGCAGTTGTGTTAAAGGAAACTCAGACTCAGAGAAAGTTTAGGTATTTTCCTCCTCCTCCTCAACCTCCTCCCTTAGATGGTGCTTCTCCAATCCTCTCCGGTCTTCCCTTATCATGGGAGCACCGACCGGGACCTGATCTCCATCTTCTCTTTAGCTGTCGGGACACCCGACATCACGATGACAGCAAACTCGGAGGAGTCACGAGGATTTTTGCTCCGATCTCTGGGGTTGGTATTCTCCTTCGATCTCTGTGGTTGGTGTTCGATCTAGATCCGAGGATTTTTTTTCTTAGATTTACATTAGGGTTTCTGAGATTTCATAGTGATCTGATGATTCTAATCTATTATTCTGAGATTTCATAGTCATTTATTATTGTCTCATTTATGCAATCGATTTACTGGTTTTTTTCTTAGATTTACATTAGGATCCTTAGGAGATTTGTCACAACTCGGTTGGTTTAAATCGTTTGTGTGATTGTCTCATTTAAATTGTTTAAATCATTTATGTATTGTCTCATTTATGCAAACTGTTTGTGTGATCTGATTTTTACTCGGCTGGTTTAAATCAAAAATTTTTGTCTAACTATTTTTGCTCTGATCTATGAGTTCTTGGCTCTCTGATGATCATTATTTATCGGATTAGATTTTTTCTTGGATTTACGTTAGGGTTCCTGACAGGTTTGTATGATCTGATCTTTGCTCGACTGGTTTAAATCAAAAATTTTTGTTTAACTATTTTTGCTTTGATTTATAGATTTCTGACTCTCTGATGATCATTATTTACCTGTGATTTATTTAATGAATAGTATCTTGCATGTATCATTTATGTATTGTCTCATTTATGCAATTAATTTATTAATTTTTTTCTTGGATTTACGTTAGGGTTCCTGGAAGGTTTGTATGATTTGGTCTTTGCTTGGCTGGTTTAAATCAGAAAATTTTGTCTAACTATTTTTGCTCTGACTTATGGGTTTCTGGCTCTCTGATGATCATTATTTACTGGATTGGATTTATGGGTTTGTGGCTCATATAATCTTGTTTTTTAGGTCGCTACTATCTATTTAATTTAAACATATTGTTGTTGATGGGATTTGGTTTCGACTTGATGTTGTATCCTATTTGAATCTTCTATATATGTTATTGTTGCAGCATTCCTATCTTCTTTGTCGTCATTGGGTTGCTATTTGAGAATATATTCTGAATTTGGATATTATTTACAGTAACATGTTAACTTAATATTATGATATATGTATTTATATAATAAGTGTTATTAATAGAATTGTGTTATGGAATCTGCATCATGATTATAATTATAAGCATATTCTTTTACTTACAGCTACGACCCCTCTTCTCTCTCATCACATCTAACATTCTCACACAGAATGGATCAAATTATCCTAATTGGCACGAATAGCTTGTCATTGTTTTAGGATGCCTAGACTTAGATTTGGCCCTTTGTAAGCCTCAGCCTGATTCACTTACCCCCATTAGTTCTCTTAATCATAAAGAATTATGTGAAAAGTGGAAGCATTCTAATAGATTGTCTCCCATGATTATTTAGAGTTTTATAGCGAGAGACATTAGAGGATCTATTCCTGATAACGAATTAGCCTCTGAGTGCCTTTCCTCTCTAGAACAACAACCAGATCAAATAAAGTCTTAGCTGATACTTTAATGAACAAGTTAAACTTTATGAAATATGATAGATTTTTAGGAGTACAAAAATATATTATGAAAATACGTGATATAGCTGGAAAATTGAATGATTTGGGTATGACGGTATCTGAAAACTTTCTTGTCCAGTTTGTTCTTAATTCTCTTCCATTCCAGTTTATTCAATTTAAGATTTATTACAACACACATAAGGAACCATAGTCAATGCATGAACTCATCTCCCAATGTGTGCAAGAGAAAGAGAGATTAAAATAGGAAGGGGTCCCAGTTATTCATTTGATTTCATAAGAGCATTCAAAAGAAAGAAGATGAAGAAAAGAAATAAAGGATCCAACAATCTACCAAAAAAAATTCTCATAAATTGAAATGTTTCTTCTGTAATAAGGAGGTATATATTAATAAGGATTATGAGAAAAGAAAGAAATGGTTCAAAAAAAAAGATATTCCCTTATCACTTGTTTATTTTGAAACTAATTTTATTGATATTCTTTTTAATACTTGATGGATTGATTTGGATGCTGCAATTCATGTTTCTAATTCATTACAGGGATTTTTTTCAAGCCAGAAGCCAAATGATAGAGAACGGTAGATCTTTATGGAGAATCAGATAAAATCCAAAGTTATTTCAATAGAAACCCATAAACTTATTATAGACACCGAATTCTAATTAGATCTACATAATGTCTTTTATTTTCCTTCAGTATCTAGAAATTTAATTTTTTTATCAAAACTTGATTTAGAAGGTTTTTTATTTATTTTTGTAAATCTAAGTTTTAAATTAATGAAAAATTCTATTTTGGTTGGTACTGAAATATTATGCAATGGTTTATATAAATTGAATTAAGATTCTTCTTTTAAACAATCTTTACTTATTTTGAATATCAATGTCGGAATAAAATATGATATTGTAAATGAGAATTCTTCAATATTATGGCATAGACGATTAGATCACATATCAAAAGAAAGAATGACTAAATTGGTTAAGAAAGATATTCTATCAAATCTAAATTTTAGTGATTTTGATATGTACATTGATTGCATTAAAGAAAAATAAATTAAAAATTATAAAAGGCATGCCACTAGAAGTCAAAGACTCTTAAAATTGATACATATTAATATTTGTGGCTATTTTACATCGTATTTTGGAGGGCAAAAATATTTCATCACCTTTATTGATGATTTCTCATATTGTGATTATATTTTTTGGTTACATGAAAAGTCTGAAATTTTGAAAGCTTTTACGATGTATAAAGCTGAAGTAGAAAATCAATTGGATAGAAAAATTAAGGTTGTGAGATTTGATAGGGATGGTGAATACTATGGTAGATGTGATAAATCTGATCGTAATTCTGGATCTTTTGCTAAATTTTTTGAACAACATGACATTATAGTATAGTACACTATATCAAAAAATTTCTAATAATATGGTGCGGTTGAAAGATGTAATCATACCTTGATGGATATGGTGAGGAGTATAATTGATAATTCCTTATGACCCTTAAATTTATGGAGAGAAGCCTTAAAAATCGCTATGTATGTCCTAAATCAGATACCTAATAAGGCCATTCCTAAAACTCTTTTTGAGTTATAGATAGGTAGGAAACCAAATTTAGGGCATTTATATGTTTGGGGTTGTCCTATAGAGGCTCGATTATACAACCCACAAGAAAAAAATTTGGATCCCAAAATTTTTAGTTATTATTTTATAGGATATCTAGAAAGATAAAAAATTTTAGATTTTATTGTCCATCACACACCACTAAAATTATTGAAACTGAAATTGCTAGGTTCATTAAGGATGGTGAAAATAGTGAGAGTGGTAAACCACGTAATGTGGTATTATAGAAAATAAGAGAATCTCTTCCTATTATAGTAATACCTAGAGATATTCCACATGAATCTGTTCAATATGAAATTGTAGAACATCAATAGGTGATTGATACACTACTTCCTGAACAATCTATCAATGAATCTGATCTGATTGAAAATAATCACAATAATGATATTGAATCTGAAATATTATGGAGATCTACTAAAATTAGAAGATCAGCTATTTCAAATAATTATATTGTTTGCTTACAAGAATATGATTATGATGTTGGGATGAAAGATGATCCAGTCTCATTTAAGAATACCATGAATAGCAATGATTTTGAACTTTAGTTAGATACCATGAATGATGAGATGGAATCCATGATTAAAAATTAAATTTGAAAACTTGTCGAATTGCCTGAAAGATTTAAGCCTGTAAGTTGTAAATAGATTTTTAAGATGGAATTCCAAAGATAATATTGAAAGATATAAGACTAGACTTGTAGCAAAGAGATTCGTTTAGAAGGAAGATATTGATTATCATGAAACTTTTTCTCCTGTTTCTAAAAAGGATTCGTTTAGAATCATTATAGCATTAGTAGCTTATTTTGATTTAGAGCTATATCAAATAGATGTCAAGATTGCATTCTTAAATGAGAATTTAAAGAAAGAGGTATACATGGAATAGCCGATTTTTAGTATAAGAAAATAAAAGATTGATATGTAAATTAAAAAAATCTATATATGATCTTAAACAAGCTTTCAGGTAATGATACTTAAAGTTTAATTATATCATTTCTTTGTTTAGATTTAAAGAAAATATTACAGATCAATGTATATATTTGAAGGTAAGTGAGAGTAAGTTTATATTTTTGATTCTATATGTAAATGATATCTTACTAATCACAGTGATTTGGGTCTCTTGCATGAAACTAAAAGTTTTTTTCTGAATATTTTAATATGAAAGATATGAAAGATGCTTCTTATATTTTTGGTATAGAAATCCATCGTGATAGGAATAAAAGGTTACTTGATTTATCTCAAAGAAATTATATTACTAGAATCTTAGAAAGATTTGGAATATCAAACTGCTCATCAAGTGAAGTGTTAATTGTTAAGGATGATAAATTCAATAAATTTTAGTATCTCAGAAATGAGATTGAGAGAAATTAGATGAAAGATATACCTTATGCATCTATTGTGGGTAGTTTGATATATGCTTAAGTATGTACTCGTCATGATATTAGTTTTTCTTTGAAAATACTTGATCTAGATATAGACCACTAGAAAGCTGTCAAGAAGGTGATGCGATATCTTCAAAGAACTAAGGACCACATGCTCACTCATAGGATGATTGATCGGTTAGAGATAATCAGTTATTCAGATATAGATTATGTTGGTTGCTTCGATAGTAGGAAGTCCACATCAGGTTACATCTTCTTGTTGGTTGGTGGAGCAATTTCATGAAGGAGCGCAAAACAGCGCATTATTGTTTGCTCTACTATGGAAGTTGAATATATGAGCTGCTACGAGGCTTCCTCACATGCTTTATGATTGAGAAAATTCATCTTAGGGCTCAGAGTTATGGATTCTATTTTCAAAACACTGATAATTTATTGTGACAATTCTGCTGTAGTTTCTTTCTCTAATGGTAGTAAGATGACCAATACAAATAAACACATTAATGTTGAGTATCTTGCTATAAATGAGAGAATTAGTGGTCATCATATGTCTACTAATTAATTTTATTGGTATTGCTTGTATGATAGCTGACCCTTTGACGAAAGGTTTAGTGCCCAAAATTTTTAAAGAGCATGTAAAAGTTATGGGTATTTGTCATTGGAATGTTTAATCTGTAATAGATACTTATTTTGAGATCTATTAATAATTTGATGACTGCTATTACTTCTGTTTAATTATTGTTTGTATGCATTATGGTTGACTATTGTCAAAATTAAAATAAATGAAAGTATCATTTATATGACATAATAGTGGGACCATTATCATATGTATTATGATTTTTGATAGTCTATATATTACAGTATATAGGACTGGGTTAAGTGAGAATTATTAATATCATGATACATGGAAGAGAGTATGTCAATTGAGATGTATAACCATCATGATCTGCATTAATGATTTTTACTTAATCAAAGTATAAAAGATCTTTCAAGAAATAGATATTCAGACAAATTTTAAAAATAAGTGCACGCTCGTCGGGTTGATTTCAAAATTTTGATTTAGAACAGTTAGTTTTAAAAATTAAAATATTTTTTAAAAAATAAAATATTTTAAAAAATTTAAAAAATATTTTTAAGTGATAATATAGGTCAAATGAAAGAATGTTAAATTTGATGGTATGATCTAATTATCACTTAGTCAGGTTTAACTCTTTAGGTCAGCCACATATCTTGAATCAATTATAGTGAGTCTAATTAATTAAAGAGTTCTATTCTTGAAAAGATTTAGACTGAAAATTTAATTCTAATTAAAATTAAGTCTTTTGATAGGACAAGACAAGTGTAGATATAAATAGAGGTGGCTTGGTTCTTTTTTTCCAATTCTTAGGAGGATGAACGATTTGTTGGAAATAGTGTCCCAAAGCTAATCGTCAGCCTGTTGACGGTTGTGCTCTTTTTGTATTAGTACATGAATTATAAATAAATAAAAATTATTTTGATATTTTTTTATCACAAATATTTCATCTTCTAATGAACTTCTGTGTTGTGGTGAAGTCCTTAGGACTATTTAAACTCGACAAAGGAGGATTTGTCGCTTAGTCCTTAAACATGTTCGCGACCAAATGATACGTTGTTACCAAGAACGACAACGTTTATCGAGCATAGGTCGTTGTATGCCATATGGGTTGGTTGTCCTCATAACTAAAGAGTGTGGAGACACTCCTATGGCATACAGGTGAGATGTAATGGTACATCTGCACTGAACGTGACCAACTCCGGAGTTATTTCTGCTGTCAAGATTTGCTCCGATGGGATATGGGTATAAATATCCCTCCGACCTGAGACCGCCACGGTGACTTGCAAGCAACTCACTGTACTTAGGCACTGGACTACCTCAATTTCTAATTCAATGACGGAAGGCTGCTGGGTGTAGTCAAGTACTTGACTTGTCGGTGCGTGTGTCAAGATGGGATTGACCACTCCAGTTTAGGAGCTGTGTACAGTCGTGTTTCAATTTAGCAAAACCTTGGCCATGGTAGTCCTAGTGAGGAGTCACAGGACTAATTGAGTTGAGCACGATTCGGATTATATCATCAGGGTTGACAGTTTAACCCTGAGTCGTCCTAAACACAGGGGTCAAAAGGGATGAATTATACGGTAACCATATTCACGTAGGTTCTGAATGTTGTGATTGCGATTATTCGACCTATCCGGTTGTCGGGTACTATTGCTAGATGGTCACTTCGATTAGTACAGGAATTGGTTCCTGTGCTACCGACTTAGGTTCGAACCTGCGGGGTCACACACATTAGTGGTTCCTTTCTGATCAGATGACTGATTATGAGTCTTATGTATCTGAGACTCTATGATTGAGAATTAGGATTCTCTGATCATGAGTTTCACACATTTTGGGTACCGGGGTCAAAATTTTGAATTTTAAATTTTGAATTTGAAATTTGAACTCTTTGATCAGGGTTTCATATCGATGGTCTCTGATGCCTGATTGTCCATCGAATTTGGACTCAATATTTATGAGAGGTTTAATTAGTGATTTGATCGCTAATTAATTTAATTTGATTGAGTAATTATTTTTGGATCAAGTTCAATTGAATTGGATTCAGTTTGGATTGTCCCGATTAGGTTAAATGTTGACCTAATCGCTAAGGTGGTTTAGTCTCTGATTTGATCAGGGGTTAGGTTTAGTTAATTCTTGATTTGATTAAGATTTTATTGAGTCTAATTAAGCCTAATTAAGTTGAATTTAATTTATTCTAATTGTGCTTAACCTATTTAGATTAGGTTGGCTCAATTAGGTTCAAACCACCTTGACTTTTCTCCCTGCGCCACCTCACTTCTTCTGTGCATATTTAAATTCATGAGAAGCAACTTCTCATAAATTTTCTCCATGCAGAAGCCATCCCATGCCCACCCTTGTGCGCCAAATATCTGAATAAAAATAAGTTGGTTGGCCATTCAAATTCAAAAGAAAGTTTAAATTTGAATGAGCAACCAACTAATCCATGCGCCATGGTCTTATCTTGTGTGCCCCATATTTTACACGAGAAAATATTTCTCGTGTAAACTCTCCATGCACAAGTGGATAGGGATGAGTTGGTTTTGCATTTGAATTCAAATTTGATTTGAATTCAAATGTGCAACCACATATCTTTATCCTCTCACGCGGATAAGACACGTTCAACGTTGTTTTAAAAAGAGGAGAAAGATGGGACGTACGTAGATATTTTAGGAGAGAAACTTTGGGGCGTGAGAAAAGTTTGTGCGCAAGGTGAAGGTCCAAAACCTTCCGAGAAAAAAAGAAAGAAAAGAAAGAAAATTGAGCGCAGGGTTTCTAGTGTGTACCCTAGGGTTTCTACCTAGGGTTTGGGAAGTGAGATTGGTGTGCCACGAGTGTCGTGAGTCTATCAAATTTCAGGAAGAGATCCATCAGCCTCTCAAGCAACCGTGCAAACGATCTGGAGCATCCGAAGAGTCGGCACACATTGATCGAAGGAGTTCGATCAACATCTGCCATCAAAAGGGTGAAATCACGAACTAGCATTCGTGAGGAGCTGATCAGACGGGAGCTTCGTGTGGATGATCCGCAGAGACCAGACATTTGTGTGGCTGCGACGTGACGATCAAAGCCCCCCGATGGTGATCAGATTGCGGTGATCGACTACCCGCAAAAGGTGATGTATTCTGAACACAGTACTGTAAAAGGTTTACTGATTCAAATTTGAATTTCAAATTTAAATGCATTCTGTTGTATCATATTTAGATCCTAGTGTAGGGTTAATTAGTATTAATTAATGAGATTAATTAATAATTTCACTGTAAAATAGTAATTTTGAAAAAAATTTAAAATTACCATTTTGCCCCTGCACTAAATTTTCGCTACACAATTTTCATCAATTGTCCACATAAAAAAAGAGGATGAGGAGAGAGAAGATCAACTATCTATGAAGGATGACCAAATGCTCTGCGGGTTACATGATCATCGTATTGGCAAGACGATGGTGTAAGGTATGATTTATTTATGATTTTAATTTTTGCATGAATATCAGAGCACGATCCAGGCATAAAAGAATTAAATTATCTAACAAATCTTACTTAGGTTTTGGTGTTTTTTTAATCATCATTAGGTTGTTGATTTTAAGAAAGTATGAAAAATTGACTATGAAGCATGCATCTCGCATTTAGTGCAATTCAAGATTTTGAGAAAGTATAAAAAATTAAGAGGCATTCACATTGATTATGTCTAACTGATATGCATTAAATATTATTCTTAAGTAAGGCCTAGGAAGAAACAATCTCAATAGAGGTAATGATATAGTTTGATATTTCAGTTATTTACAATAATTAAACTTATTTTTTATGTTTAGGAGACAATATTACATACTTTACGTATAGATAAAATAACTGTGTAATCTTTTTATTTCATTTTACTCTTAAGTACCCTATATGGATTACTTCCACTGATCCAAAAATTATTTATGATTATTATATATATTAATATTTATTACAAATACCACCAATATCCATAATTCAAAACTTTAAATTGGAATACAAAATTTATTCTTCCTTTTTGATGGAATTTAAAGTGTAAATCACTGATATGAAATGATATCATAATTTCATAAAATTAATATCCATAATTTAGAACTTCAAATTAACACATCCAAACATCCCATAAACTTTAAACAAAAGCAAAAGAAGACAGATTCCTTCAACAGAAAATACCATCATTTTATGCTTCTCAAAAAAGAAAAAACAAGAACACCCTAATAATAAAATCCTTCATATGGTATCTTAATCCTTTTCTTACTTAATGAACTTTTTCTATTTGATGTAATTAGACGATAATTTAGCAGCCAAATCTTGTCTAGAATCTTCATTAAATACTTCACACTGAGCCTCTTGGTAGGAGCAAGTTCCTTAAGGGGGATCACAACACTCTCATTTTTACCCTGCTCAAAAAAATAGGCCTAAAATAATTTTAGAATTTCATATACTAATTAATCATCTTGTCGTATATAGGAAAGATCTCAGATATAATGACAATAAATGAATTCTATTTCCAATTCAATAAAGTAAGCACTATCAAATCTTATTAATACTATTTTTATTTTCGAAACTATCATCAAAACTTTGAGACTATTTTTGTTCAACACAATCCTGTTGCACCAAATAAAATAACTGAGTATAAAAATCAATAATAATATGATGATTAAATAGATAAGCATGCAAAAATTATGAATATATAAGTAGGAAAAAGCAATATTGTACTGAGGAAGAATAATGAGTAGCACTAAAGGACTTAATAAATTCTTCATCTGAACTTGTTAAAATTTTAGTCTGATGCAAGAAGTCATCAACTATGGAGTATGATGTCTGATTTGAGATCTGACTTGATCTCTGAGAATATACTTAGCCTCCACTAAACATACTACAAAATTAGAAATGAAGTATATAAAATATGAATATGAAGCAAATAACAAATCAACATATTATAAAAATTCAAACTAACTAATTTCAAACATTGAAATGATCTATTTTTGAAATCAACAAACTCAGGGCTATCACCATTTATGATTAACTATGATTCATAAACTATATTTATAACTTAAATAGTGTTTGCACATTAAATATAAAAAAAATATATTAAAATAAAAATATTTCAGATAGAAAATCAAATCGATATTATAATAATATGCAGTTAAATAAACTAAATTTTCATACAACTATTATAATAATATGTAATTAAATAGACTAAACATTCATACAACTTTATCCCAGCATAACTAATGAGCATGATAATAGGACCGTCCGGATATTTTTCAAGAAAGAAAACAATATCCATAGCTAATTTATCCCACAAGCACTATTTCATCTTAATTTTTCTGTTTGAAAGTGATAATCATTCATAATTTAGAATATATATTTCTAGATAGAGAATAAATTTTTATTTTGAAATATTTACCCCATGCCTTCAACCTCAAGTTCTATTTTCTTCTTTGGTTTTCATCCTTCATTTTATCTTCAATGCCTCCCACCCCACTAAGTAAACCAATAATATCTGAAACCATATGTAATTATATAAATTTTAAATATCATTATCATACTAGACAAATATGATTAGCATAATAACAATAAATACATAGAGTCTATTGTACATACCAATTAAATAATGATATTTTTTTTTATCGGTATTTGAAATAATATCTTCAAAAGACATGAATGAGTAGCAAGTAAGAGAAATCTTGAGATCTTCATATGAATGAACAATGATCTTGTATTGGATGTTAATTTTATAATGATTTATCATGGTTTTGAAATTTTTAGATAAGACTCTAACTAAATAATGATCCAGCATATATATATTGCCTTCAGTCAGCAAGGGTTTAAACTTACAAACCAATATATACTTCACATTTGCATGAATCTGCTCATCTTAATAAAGTAGTTAGAATGATTAACATAACAGAAGTTAAGCTATATATACACAATGATAGAAATACATCAGATCGAACAGAAAAGATAAGAGAAAGAGAGAGAGAGAGAGACCAAGGGTGTTAATCTAGCCAATATTGCTGATGGTTTATTAAAAACACTGGTTTAACAATACATGAAAAGTAAAAAAATCATAAAATAGTGAAAATAAAAATCAACATATCATAAAGAAACCTCAAATTCTGTAATATTTCTAAGATAGACTTGTAAGTTTCTTTGAAAGCTTAAGAGTTGTATTATGTATCGAGTCTTAGACAACCCATGCAGCTATTGGCCATCAAATCAAATTCGTTCATGCAAACGACAAAATGCATCAAATCTTGCAAGCTTTTTGTGTTACTGAGGTTATATGATCTGCTTAAATGAAGCTAATTTAATTTGATGATCTTCATTTTAAGATGAACAGAGCAAACCACATAACTTCGGTGTTAACTGATATTGCTACAACTTTTTTTAGTTTTACATGAGAAAAAAACAAAGAATATAAGAATGAAAATTTTATCTAAAAATCAAGCATTCAGCTAAGAATAGTAACATTTGTTCTCTGGACTGGAAGCTTTACATAGTTTAGCTATACTACTTGTAAACTGTAATACCACCTATGTTCCATCATATGCTAAACTCTAGTCACATTTGAAGCCTTGTTAATTATCAGCAGAACCCCTTCAGCACCTTATAGGTTGCAATAAAATCTGACACATAAAGCATCAGCATTGAGGCTCCGGATAAAGGTATCAAATATGCTTCAACTTAAAAAGTCACAGATATTTTTGTTTTTTCTCTTTTTGTAAGGAGCATGGCTGTATTTGGAGCCTCAATTTAAAATAATATTTTTATGGATTAAATTAAAAATATTAATATCTTAGTAGTTACATATCAATTCATCCAAAAGTATCATTTTAAGGCTGTATTCTTCCTTTTTTGGATTGGAATGGAATGAAACCTCCCATAATCTTATTATTTTAATCTTAATCTTCTGTGACTCACCAGTAGTAGAAATATTCTTGATATGATGAATTCTTCGAACCATCATCAAAACTGTAATTTTATCAAGAGATCACCGACAGTTTATAATGAAGTTTTTATGTGGTTCACTGACGGATATAGAGAAAGGAGAGGCAATATTCTCGAATATTATTTCATTTTAAGGGTTAGTTATTCTAAAGATCAGATTTATGATTTCAAAGCATAAATTCAATAATAAAGAAGAGAATGTCTCATAAATGTTCAATAAAAATTAGATTTCAATGAAAAAGGTTGAAGGAAAAAAGAAATTGAGGAGTCAGATTTCAAGCATTCAGATTTCAAGGGAGAATAATAATGAGAAGGGTCGAAGAAAAGAAGGAAACGAGGAGTCAGATTTTAAGCAATCAGATTTAAAGGGAGGATAAATGTCTCCTTTTTTTTTGTTGAGATTTTATTATTTTTTATTTTTTGTATTGCGATTATATTTTCAGAAGATGATAGATGACTGATTCTCCGCTATCATACCTCATAAATGGCAATAAAGATCAAATTTTAATGAAAATGATTAAAGGAAAGAAGGAATTAAGGAGTCAGATTTCAAATATTTAGTTTCAAGGGAGGATAATAATAAAAAAGATCAAAAGAAAAAAAGAATTGAGGAATTAGATTTCAAGTGATTAGATTTCAAGGGAAGATAATAATGAAAAGGATTGAAAGAAGGAATGAATTGAGGAGTCATATTTCAGACGGTCAGATTTAAAGAAAGGATAAAGTCTTTTTTTTTTCAGCTGAAATTTTATTATGTTTTATTTTTTTATATTGAGATTATATTTTTAAAAAACGACAGACGGCAGATTCTCAGCCATCATACCTTTACTTTTATATAATATATTAATATTATTAATATAATATAATATTATACTATCATATAATATTATTATAATTATGATATAATATATAATGTAATATAATATAATGGATTATAATCTAATCCAATAATAAATTATAATATAATAGGTTATATTATATTATTATGATATAATAATATTATATTGTTATTAAATATTGTTATATCAAATTATATTTTTATTATATAGTAATACTATAACAGATTATGTTATATATTTATAATATATTATAACATTAATTTATTATTATATTATATTATATTTATAGTATAAAAATAAAATATAATATGATATAAGATGTAATTATGAGCTTTATTATTCAAGTTTTTTTTTAAATAGATTTTTTCAACTTTCTAACAAAATCAAGATAGTTTTCTAATTTTTTATTAAAAATAAATATTTTTAAAAAATTAAAAAATATTTTTTGATACTTTCATAGCCAAATGGAACCTAAGAGCCGGGATTGGAAGTATAACCTAAATATACAGTTCCACTTGTAGTTGGTTTACATACCTCGTTTATCTTGCAAGCAAAGTGATGAACAAATTGAAGCGCATGTACCAAAGATGGTAGTATTTCAAGGGATGGTGGAGTTTCATATTATAAATAAAATAACGGTGGTAAAAAAGAAACTAAATAAAATAGTGAAATATACTATGATATGTTGAATCTTCCTGTTCTTTGGTGAATAATCTAGCGGATGGGCAAGATTCAGTGACTTTGCCATCCGCAACATGGAGCCGGCTTAGGTTGCAATTTACTGAGACCGCACCTTCTGAGGAACAAAAAAGGAAAAGTCTAATATGCAAAAGAAATGAAATTTTATTGGGATCCAAATTTAAGAGAAAATTAGAGTCACATATTTTTTAGGATGTTAATATCTGTTTCATCGTCCATCCATCATATAATACCGGGCGGTGACGGCAACCAAACCCGGAGCAAGAAAATCTACCAGCGGTAAAGAAAAAAAGACTCCGTATTTCGATTTCCTCCGGGATCCATCGCAACTTCCTTCTCCCCTTTCCATTCCCGGCCCTGGCGCTCCAATTCCCACACCCACTCCCCTCTTCGAACTTCTCTTCCAATTCCCAACCTCCTCCTCCTCCTCCTCCTCCTCGTCTCCTCTTTTCTGTGCGTCGACGAATGAGAGATTTGGCGGCGAGATGATCGTACGGACATACGCGCGGAGGGCCCGCTGCGGCGTCGGCCGGAGCTCATCCGACCCCATACTCCTCGACGGCGACTCCTCCTCCTCTGGTGGCGGCGGAGGCGAGGGAGCTGCGGAGGACGCCGAATTCCTCGACTTCCCCCTCTCCCAGGATGGTTCCCAGGACCGCCTTACCCTCGCCGCCTTCTCCTCCCAGGACTCCTCCACCTGGTCTCTCGACCCCGCCGACCCCTGCTCCGCCCCGATCCGTCCCGACCCCGACGACCACACCCTCGTCCTCCTCGGCGACTCCTCCAATGGGCCGCGGAATCCCGGAAAGAGGCAGAGGAATTTGGAGCGGGAGGTCAAGAATCCTCCGACGAGGTTGGGGGCCGCGGCAGCGGCGACGGCGACGCTGATGGAGGCGCAGGAGTTCGGGGAGATGATGGAACACATGGACGAGGTGAACTTTGCGCTGGATGGGCTGCGGCTGGGGCAGCCGGCGCGGATCCGGCGGTCAAGCCTGCTGTCATTGCTGTCGATATGCGAGACGGCGCAGCAGCGCCGACTTCTTCGAGCTCAGGGGTGAGTAAATGGGAAACCTTTTCTCATGTCCTTTTGCTTCTTTCTTCTTTCTTCCGCTCTTTGTAAGGGATTCTTGAAATTCGTGGCTTCACATTTTCTCACCAACGAACCCTTCATGACCGACACTGAAATTAATGTCTCATTCCCGCTTTTTGTAAGAGATTCTTGAAATTCGTAGCTTCTCACGTTTTCTCACCAACGAACCTTTCATGATTGGCACTAAAATTATTGCTTATTCCAAGTTCTTGGAAACTAAGGTCTCACCAAGATAATTCAACAAAGAAAATATCTTGAGTACAAAAGCACCTGCTTTAGGGTAAACAGTGCAATGGTTTTCATCAAGAAAACTATAAATTTTTGTTCTTGCCGTGGAATTGTTCTGTCTTCTGGGTTAAACACAACCATCACAAGGAGTAGAGAACCCATTAACTGATTTGAGCATCAGTATTGTTTCTTTTGAGCCTGAAATACCTCAAACGCCTTTAATCACCCAGAGCCCTTGTTGAAATGATCAACTTGTTATGCTGTGAAGGAGTTTTCAAACCAACTATTGACCAAACAACATTACCATCTCTTACCTTGATAAAATTATTGGTTTATAAACACCACCATGTAATGTTTTCTCTTCGAAAGATCGAGACATTGGCTGAAGTCGTTAGCAAGAAGTTCAAGATTTTCTTCTGAATTCAGTAAATAACCGAGTCAAAGCTCTATCTTTCATATATGAATCACGACAGTTACACCCTTTGGAGGGCCAAACTCATCTTTGATGCTTTGTGATTTGGTCACCATCTTTTGCCCTTATTCTTCTACACACTTTCCGGGATTATAATATGGTCCAATTTTTGACTTCGCTTCTTATGCAAATAGATGCTTATGAGTTATGACTTACCTTAGGGAAACCATTATGGAAATATAAGGATAGGTGCCTTTGACTCCAACTTCGATGTTTAAGACTCCATTTCACAAACGTAGGTCTTTTAAGCAGAAACACTTTTTGAAATCATTCATCCTACATGCTATTGATCTTTGAATCCAAAGGCATCTGTTTCAGTTTCATTTCCAACTTTATTGAAGCCGTGTTCATGATGGCTTTAGAAGCTCTGCATTCAACACCCAAGCCACCACATTCTTTGAATTTCAATAATGCAACTTTCATGTTTTCCAATGAACATACTTTCAGTTTGAGCCTGTCAATCTTGGGTGCTTCTTGAGCGTTGCTAGCTTCTCCTTCACCAGTTTATCTACAAATACTCCTTGTATCTACTTTCTAGTATTTGGACCCTGCAAGTGGCTTACAAACCCTAACCTTTTGCATTTGAACAGAACATGGTGATTCTACTTTCTGATTTGGTAATTGCAATCTCCACAAAGATGCCTCTAGATAGTTCCTTTCCTCTTATCCTAGATCAACCTGTCTCTCCTTTTCACATCATCTTGTCATTTTTGTACTATTGGGCCCGGTCTATGCTCCTCTCTTTTCTCTTTAACTTTGTCAAAACTCACCATGTTGAACTGCTCTATCTCTTAATAACTATTTCTTTTTGTTATAATGGTTCAAAAGTCCATTGTTTTCTGTTTTTTATGTTCAATACCATTTATATGGAGTTTGGTCGAATAATTTCTGAATGTCATGATGTTTCATGTAAGCCCAATAATATTTATTGTAAAATCCAGTGGAGACACTTTTTTTTTCTACAATGTGTAAATTTGACCATTGTGTTTCTCAACATTAGCATTTGTGGATTCTCAGACCACATTCAGTTTGCTGTACTATTGTGCTATATTTAGTATTGGTATTATTTATAGTATTTAATGAATCTAGATATTTGGAAGAAAACCTTTTTGTCTTATATATGGTGGAAAGTAGAGAATGTGATGTCATGCCACCCGATACACACACACCACACCCCCCCCCCCACACACCTAGATGGACTTTGTTCCTCTCAAGAGGAGAAGGTATATACTCCTCTCGACTCCAAAATCAATAATAGGATATCTAGATTGAAAATCCACTATTGATCATGAGCTTACCACTAAAAATTTATAGAAACCAAAATTGCATATTTTGGCAGCCTCTAACCTATGAATCATGGGGAGATAAAAATGAGAAATTTTTATTGTGCTAGTGTGTTAAATACATGATAAAGCATTTATCGAGAATCCACTTTGCTGATTATGATCTACACATGTTAAGACATGTATAGATCGAAAATTATAGATTTTAATTCTTAAATACTAGCAAACATTGTGTCACATCATGTTAACATTCATTTTTGCATCTACTTGATGCATGGGTTAGAGACCATCAAAGTATGTGATTTTTATTTTTTTCCTAGGAATTTTTAGTGGTATAGATCATAATGTGTGGATCCTTAAGTTGGATGCTTCATTATATATATATATATTTATATATAATGTTTGTATGTTTATAAGCATGTTTGTATTCTTACTTTCATTTAGTACATGTATAGTTGTGCATGTTTTACTCATATGCTAAACCTCTTCAATATCTTCCAGAATGGCCCAGAGAATAGTTAATGCCATTTTGAATCTCAACTTTGATGATTCTCCAAGCACTGTTGCTGCTGCTGCTCTATTCTATGTATTGGCGAGTGATGTAAGTTTCTCGTAAATTATGTCGGGATGATATATTTGATTTACTTTGGCTGTGGATTGTGCGCCACTGCAGAACTAACTTGGACATTTTGATTTTTTTAATCTTGATCATTGTATAATCCTTGTTATACTCATAAAATTATATGACGATAATAGAGCTAGCCTTTGAATTGCTTTTGTTCAGAATGGTTGCTATTCATATGTCTTGATCCTTCAGCATTTTTGTTAGATGCTGTATCCAATATAATCATATGGGGTGCATTGAACATGTTAGTTGACAAAATGCTTATGAGTCCTAGCTTTATTCTGCTTCAATTTTTTTCTCAGTTGCATTTATATGTATTATGAAATTCCAATAAGAACATTTAATGAAAGGAAGTGGAAGCGAAAGATGGCAGGAGATTTAGAATCCAAATAGACAAACATATAGGTAAAAGCCACTCTTATTCCATAATCATGATCGTTTGTTTACATGAGTTTTTAACTAACCCATAGGTGCTCCATCTTTTATGTTTCTGCAATTGAAAACAGAGGATGGAGCTAGTGGAGAAAGGAAAAGGAAATTGCAACTTCTGACCACATGGGGCGATTGGTTCTCTTTTTGGGTAACATCATCACAGAATCTCATCCACACAATTGACCAGATAACTGAAATATTTCACAAACATTAGAAACCTTTTGTTGAAATAGAAGATTTTAATAGAACATCAAGAATAGCTTGCCAGTAGTAGATCCTCTAGCATGAGAAAAGTAACATGATCAAACACAGAACATGTGATAGATGAGTCTAAGGGAAAGATGTACAGTTGGTAATCTAATTTGTAGTTAAGGTGACATTTTTCTTTTCTTTTCTTTTTTCTCTCCTTTGTGGAATTTTCGTGTAAAGTATCAGAATATAGCCTGTTCCAGGTATGCAAAATTGCTTAGTTTGCAATACTCCATTTTATTGGGAGGAATGTAGATATAGGTTATAGGGATGCCACATTGAGTGCAGTAATCAAGAAATTTTCATTTACAAGATTCTGTAGTATCAGATGGAACATTGAATGCTGACATCCATTTGAAATTTAAGTTGGGTTCTTCATATAAAATCTTCAAAGAAATTTTCAAAAACTGGATTGGACACTACACTGCAAAAGATATCTGGTTGGACACATATTGTTTCAACCTAGTGTTTTACCCATGGAACCATTAGTTGAGATAGTCTCAAATTATCCTTGGCTATCATAAGTTTGGGCATAGATTTTCAAAACTATATCTTTTTTAAAATATCTGAATCTATCCACCTCAAGTTGAAAACTTGTCTGGTGATATGTTTGGAATGTGCAATGTACTTTATCCAATAATGGTGCTAACTAATGACGACTGGTTAAAAGTATATACATTGAAATTCATCTGAAATTATCATTAATCAGTTTCTTCAGGGAAAATTTATCTCACTATTGTATCCACAAGTCCAGAAATATGCACTCTTTGAATAGGCTTGTGATTTTTGAAACCAAACTTGTGTTGGGATATTTTCTGACATAATGTATGTATATGTTTTAGACTATTTGCTGGAAGCTATTTCACATTCAGATGATAACATCTGTTGTAACTGCGGCTGTTGTTTCTATTTTCACATGTAAGGTTAGAACTGTGTGCTTAAAAAATATGTTTCATGAATTGAGTGAATATAGTTCTTAAGCTTCACTTTCTCTCCAATATTCTCAATGAATCTTCATAATTATTTAGCTTAGAGCATTCTCCTTATTGTTCCTTTCAAGCTCCTTGATATTTTTTACTTCTAAAACTTTTTTCAGGTTCAGGATGACCATTTGCTGGACTCACCATCTTGTATTCACTTTCTTATTAAGTTATTGAATCCACCTGTGGCCAATACTGTGGAGGACAAGACATCAACCATTGGCTCTAAGATTCTTGGGATATGTAAACCTCACATACGGAGTGGTACAAATAAGGCAGCAGATTCTAGTTCTAGAGCAATCATTTCAAAAGTTCAGGAGATTCTTTTAAGTTGTAAAGAGATAAAAGCAAGCCATGGGGATGATGAAGGAACAGAGAGGCCAGAGTTGAGTTCAAAATGGATAGCTTTATTGACTATGGAGAAAGCATGTTTGTCTACTGTATCATTAGAAGGTAGGCCAAATCCCAAGTTTTCAAGGTCACTGATTTGCTATCCTGGAAATTCTGCTAATACAGTGTTTTGAATTGTTTGGTCAAACTTAAAGAACAATTGCATCAGTTCATTTGAAGATAGATCAAATTCAAGGTTTCAAGCTCACCAATATCATTTTCTATCTTGGAAATTCTCCTGTTGTAGTGTGATGAATTGTTTGGTCATAATTTATACACAACTGCATTGAATTCAGTTGGATCTATTTCCTTGGTTAGTTTTTGAAATAGATGGTAGAACGTTTAAAGTTTAAACCCTACCTGCATAACCATTATTGAAGATTCAGGAGTTTTGCAGATTTAACTGCACAGATTAACCATGAAGCGAACTATCAAGTTGATTCCAAAAGAAGGCTATCTATTGTTGCTACTAACAAATAACTACATATTCATCTTGCTCTCCATATATATATATATGTATATATTGAAATTTTGGCTTATGGGTTAAGCTATACAAATGCATATTTTATTCTGATGTAAGCTATTTGTTATACCATGCACATCATGATATGATTCCTTTGATTTGTCATTCATAT
The DNA here is from genome assembly GCF_000442705.2 of Elaeis guineensis. Classification (NCBI taxonomy): domain Eukaryota; kingdom Viridiplantae; phylum Streptophyta; class Magnoliopsida; order Arecales; family Arecaceae; genus Elaeis; species Elaeis guineensis. The sequence goes on along the minus strand of NC_025996.2, from coordinate 52,433,569 downwards.
TATATATTGTTTCTTCATAGGTTTAAATTACTTTTAGCTAAGGTTTGCCATATCAGTGCAAACTGTCCTGTAACAAGCATACAGTACCATATGGTGCCGGTCAGGGGGGTGTGCCGAGTCTTGATGCACTCTAAACTGACCCTCCTACTGCCTATTGGGCATATTGATACTGTACTAGCATGGTACTAATACAGGGTCCAGTACCGAGATTGTGAACCTTGCTTTTGACCAATAACTGTTGTTTTAAATTTTCCTACTTGCATGCATTCTTTTAGACACATCTGACATGGTGAGAAGGGTTCGAGGAAATTTTAAGGAGCGATTGAGAGAGCTTGGAGGACTTGATGCAATCTTTGATGTTTTGGCTGGCTGCCATTCCACCATGGAGGTCAGTGTATCTTTGGATTTATTTCTTGTTAATTCCTGATAGATAATCAACACGTACTAGATTAGACAAGTACTTTGAGTATAAAAGTTGTTCATATGTATGACAATTATATCATTGTGATGTGGATTATACTAACATCATCAATAGATAAGCAGTTTGAGAGACTTACTAGTTAATCATATGCTAAAAGTGTATGCTATTATAATATGGAAAGTAGCTGTTTATACCTAAATCAGTCTATTAATCAATTCCACTTCAAAGAAATACTTGCTACTGAATGTTTCTTTCTATTAATCGATTCCACTTCAAAGAAATACTTGCTACTGAATGTTTCTTTATTTAAACAAATCTCTTAACAGCAAACTCAACTTTGACCAACTAATATGCTCCTACATACATCTTTCAAGAACTTCGTTTAATGCCTTCTTGAGTTTTATCTTATCAACTAATTTGATGGTGGTCCACCTAAGCATGTGGAGAGGATTGCTGCATAGACCTTGGAGAACGGCAGTAATAATCTTGGGCGAACTTTTTCTTTTCCTCTTTCTTTTATGAATGAGTATGCTGACTATAGGCAGAATGTTATATAACTAGAGAAGGATTGAGTTTGGCTATTTATGGTGTTGGGCACTTTAGAATTTTGAATATAGAACTTGTTTTCTATCCACATCTTAACCTTCTCATACATGAGTATTTTTTCTGGTGTTTCTCGCTTGTGGCAAGCTACAACAATTCATGTATTCTCTTACATGCATTTCATGAGCCAGACATTAGGTGTGATAGCTCTAGAGATCACTTACCTCAAGGATGAATCAAATGGAAACATTGTATATGTATTATGCAAGGTTTTAAATATCAATGCGAACCCTATATGCTTTTTAGTTGAAACTGTACACTATGGATATTGACCAAGGTCTACTGTATCAATCTATGCCAGCATTTTCTGAACTGTCCCGAACCAAACCGTTCAGGCCTTGCAGAACCAGATCGGCGGGAAACTGGTCCGATTCCAACATGGAAAACGGCACTGCAGCCGTCTTGGAAGGAGGGAGAAGAAAGAGAGGAAGAGATAGAGAGAGTGGAGGGGGAGAGGAGAGAGAGAGTAGGAGAGGGCCTCCGACTAAAAAAAATAAAATAGGCAAAGTCGGTAACGGGTTTGCTAACTTCGCACGATGAAATCCAAAAAAAAAAAGTTGAAATAGGGACGAACCTCTGTTTTGCATGGGACGAGGACGGAGGCCCTCCTCCGGCCTCGGCCGCCCTCAGGCTTCTCGGCGCGGCCTCGGATGGTCTCCGACAGTCGCCGGAGGCCTCTCGTCCTCTCTTTCTCTCCTTTGCCCTCTCCTCTCTTTCTTCCTCTCTTTCTTCTCCCTCTCTTCTTTTTTGTCCTGTCGGTTTGAAACGGTACGAAATCGTACCGAACCATATCGTCGGTCGGTCGACATGGTTATCGATTTTGGTTTGGTGGTCCTTGATCTATATTGACCGTATCATATTGTATTGTTAAGGTACCGAGGTTCGGTTCAGTATTTGAGTCGAATTGGTCTATATAGGTCCGAACTGAGCAAAACTATCTGAAATCGGGGTGTGTACCTACTTGTATTTCCCAGTTTCGGGTCGTACCATAAAAAATGTGAGAGAAAGAGGGTTGGGAGCTCCTTTTTATGGGTTGTGTACCATATTGTACTAATCATATACGTAATGAACCAATAATATACTGATATGTTACTTGGTACAAGATTGCGGACCTTCGATCGACGGTATGTATCAAAACTAATATATTCCAAAATAATGAAAAATTACAGGTGCTAACTGTTTTGGCCAGTATGGTATTGTTGATATGCATTGGTATCCATTGGTGTAGAGCGGTATGGCCATTATGTACTGGCATAGTTGTTTCATCATCTTGGCACTGGTGCTTGTGTTGGTTTCATGTCGAAAAGGTATGGTACCGGTCATGCCATCTTGTTTTGGTGGTTTTGAAACAATATGGTCAGTAATACAATTTTAGTTGAGATGGAAATCAAAATCAGACCCAATTAAACTAAATGATGAAGAGATACCATACTACAGTTCGCTTGGTTTAACTATATTGTTTTGTGATATACCAAAAAATGGAGAGAAATTGAAGACTTATCTAAAGTAGGGTCTAAAAAGCCTATTTTAAACACATGAAAGGGATGGAAATGTTATTAATTCATGCTGCCATGATTTGAGTGCGATAAATTGGTCATTCAAGCGATTTTGGTAATCTCATTAACATTAGGTGGATAAATGAAGAGGTTCTTGTAAGTTGTTAAAAAAACTAACCCAATCCTTTCTGTGACCAAAGAAAAATTTAGTGATGAAAGGACTAGGACATACAATATTGTATGATTAGAAATTTTGAGCAATACAAAAGGCCCAAGCAAGTTGAATATGGCAGAAATGAGAATGTTGCAATGTATGTGTTAGAAAATTAGGAATGATAGGATGAAGAATGATGAAGTGGAGTTTTATTGTTCAGAATAGAGTGAGAGGCAACTAATTGGGATGTTATGGTCCTATGGATGTGTGCAAAGATCTGAGGAGGTCCTGATAGGGTGAGAGGTCTATTCTGTGTCTAATATCTATACAAATGGAGTAGAGGACTTCAGCTAAGATGGATGGATATATGAAAAAGAATTTAGATCAACTTGGAGTAATACTGGAGGTAGCTCTTCATAGGAATGTTTGGCAAATAATTATGCAGAAAGCTCATCCATAATAGCAGTGCTTATGGTCAATATTAATCATGGGAACATCAGTGCATCATTATGTCCTTTGTTCTAACAACAGCTTCTGTCTTCATTTGGATCGCCAAATATGTCATCATAAAATACTTGCTTATATTTTCTAATAATACTTGTTTAATAGCCTGTGGTCGGCACTAAACATTTTCTTTTTCTAATTATTGCATGATTTTATCTATCTTGAGGAAGTTGATAAGGGTGCTTGACATCCATCTCTGTGACACTATGAAAGCTCCTAAAGTCAAGCATGCGCCCATTCTTTTGTCAAGGAAAAAAAAAAAAAAGTGAAAGCCACAAATACCACTAATATGTTCGTTGTAGAGGTTTATTTAGATTTTCCAGTGGAACATTAAACAATAAGAGAAAACTTGTGAGGAAGCCCATTGAATTGGCTATCTAATTGGCTAGATGAATGTGTATGCATATGCTACTAAAATAACCACGCACACATGATGGTCTGTTGTGAACTTGTGATTTTAGTATGGTGGTCTTGTTTGATACCTGTATTCCTTTGTTTTGCTGTGGTTTCATCAACCAGCATATATAGCCATACAGTTTTTGCAGTGTTGTGCCAAATATAGCCATAATAATAAACCAATGAGCCTTTCAAGTTCTATATGGATTCAGTTTTATATGTTCTGCTACTTGTTCCTATCTTAAGGTCCTCCATCATGGCATGCTTTTATGTTCTTGGTCAATCACTCTTCTTTTCAGACATGAAAAAGCAAAATCCACAACCTTCCTCATTAGGAGCTGTTCATCATGTATCAGTGGAAATACTAAAATTAAACCCAAATGACATTTCATCTCTTGTTTAATTTGTTGATGTAGGTTGCTTATAGGGTGGTCATAATGAAAAGTAGAGGTTCAAAATAGCTTGATGCTGCCAGTCTGTGTTTATGATTTTAGTTACTTGTACTGGGGGTATGTGCGAGAGTGTGGAAGCTGCGCTCTCAACTTATGATGAAGAAGCATGTCAGAAGTGGTGCAAGCCCCTTAGTAGGAGATACCAGCTACTAAGCTGTGACCAGTGAGGATAAGCTTGTAAAACATTAACTCAATTGCTCAGCCAAGGTCATCAAAACCCATAGAGTTGGAAGACACAGGATCACTTAATGAACCAGACCAATTCTTTGCTTGAGTGGACAATACAAGGTGAAGATACAAACAAATTTAAAACATTGTCTTCAATTTTATCTTAAAGTAACATATAATGGAGCTTGGAATTGTATTATGAGCCTCATTAACTGCTGATATGTTTCTGAAATCAACTTTGGCTCAACAGAGGCGAGACATTCTTGAGAATTCTTTGCTACCTCCGACTTTTCTAAAACCTTCAAAAGACATAATACACTCATCATAATTAAAAACTGTTCGCACTTAAACAGTCTCAGTGAAGTAGCTATGACAAATGGAGTGATAATAGTGCCATACTAACCAAAATGGCCTCTGAAGATGCAAAAGCAAATAAACTCATGGATAGACTAACGGACCAATGGATTAGTGTGCTGTAACAGCCCATGGGCCTAATGAATACTTGCAAGTAGGATGGGATTGGAATTTGGTGGTCTAATGGCCTGGAATGGAAGTGAGCCAATCCAAAACAGGGCTGGTTGAAGAGAAATTCCATCATTTCCTTATGGGCTGATTTAAATTTTGAATTATTTCTCACTAAGTTTCTAAACTGTTATGCTTTAATAAGTGGTCATAATTAATTTCTTTTGATATTCATTAATCAAAGGAAATGAAGAAGATTCATGTGTGTTATGTCAAGTGTGTGCAATTTGAACATACAATGCGATACTCTGTGGCTAACAACTGTTATGCGAGTTCCATTTTTAAACATTTGTGTCCTCGAATATGAAGCTTGTTGTTGTTGGATGATTTTTGATTTATGTGAGTTCCATTTTTAAACATTTGTGCCCTCCAATATGTAGCTTATTGTCATTGGATGATTTTTGATTGGTGTGCTTATATTAGTTCATTTGATATCATAGGCGTGCTTAAAACACAAGTCACATTCGTTGTTGGAGTTAAAACATGGATCAGCTTTGCAAAGTGTGGTACTGATCTTGAAATGTCTGAAGATCATGGAGAATGCCACATTTCTAAGTAAGGACAATCAGGTAACTTCATATTCTTTTTCAAATTATCTAGTTATTTTCACTTTGTATGGGCGTGGAAGTCATTGCACCATTGTGACCCTTTTTTTTTTGTTAACAGGACCACTTGCTTGGGATGGAAAGAAAGTTGGGTTCTGAAGGACTGCCCCTGTCTTTTGTTGGGGTCGTTATACGTGTCATTAAATTTTTTTCAGGTTACTTAAAGAAGCAAGTACTTATTGAATATTCTTCTTCATTCTAGCATTATTGTGCTATAGTCAATTTTGAACTGTTGATCAGATATAGTCTCATACTTCATTAGTGTTGATGTTGTCTTTGTGGTTCCATTGTAGAGCTTTCTCTGCTCCAAAATTCTTCCAGCACTTCCAACAAAGGGAAGTCAAACTTTTCTGAAGTTCAGATGAATGATTACCAGAGAGGTACCTGTATCTTCTAATGAGTCTATCTCTCTGTTGCAAAAATTTGGAGCAATAATTTGCTAAGGTCACTTAGGTTGTCTTGTAAAAATTGATCTATCAAAGGGTCAAAAAGAATTGCTCGAAATTAATTTGTATCATATGTTGACAGATCATTTATTTTCTTGCTATTTTTCTGAGTCCCGAATTAGCATGTCATCAAACTTAGTTGTTAATTTTATTATTAAAATCTGTTCTAGAGGTATTTGATGGAATCATTTTGTGCCTTAACCAAGAAATGCCGTACCGGATTGAACTGTCCAGTACGGGGCGTGCCGAACCGTCCCGGCGGAGAACCGAGCTGGTTTCGGCATGCAAAACGGCACATGCCGGTGTCGGAGAAGAAAAAGAGAAAAAGAGAGAGAAATAGAGAGAGAGAGGGAGGGAGGAAGTAAAAGAGGGAGGAAATCCGCCGGAGGGCCGTCAGAGGGCAGCCATGGCCGTTGGGCGGCAGAAAGGGCTCCCGCGGCTCCGCGCGGGGAACAGGGGCGATCCGCCCGTTTCTCGGGGCTTTTTTTTAAAAAAGCCTTTTCAAAGTGAAGTGGTTTTGCCGGCTTCACTTAAGTGAAGCCGGCAAGGGTTTTGCCGACTTCACTTTGAAAAAGCTTTTTTAAAAAAAAGCCCCGAGAAACAGGGTGGATCGCCCCTGTTCCCCTGCGGAGCCGCGGAGTCCTTTCCGCTGCCCGACAGTCACGGCTGCCCTCCGGCGGCCCCTCCGCGGATTCTCCTCCCTATTTTTCTTCCTCCCTCTCTCTCTCTCTCTATTTCTCTCTCTTTCTCTCTTTTTCTTCCCCGGTTCGTCCGTGTTTTCCTTCCGGTTCGCCTCGGTTCGGAATGAAACAGAGGCGTGCCGTATCGTACCGCGGCCGGCCGATCCGGCCACTGGTACCGGTTCGCCAACTTTGGCCTTAACTATATTTTTAGATCTTCTATTATCTGATGACTGGGCTACTATATCCGAAAAGATGAGTGTCCTATATTTTAGAGGGCATGTCTTAATCTATCCCAGATGACGTATTATCATATTGAGAGAAAAAAAAAAACAATTTGCACCTATGATAGCAATAGAGACTTACTAATGGTCATCTTTAGCTTTCTTCTGGATATATGCAAGATAATTTTGAAGTTCGTTGACAACCAGATGAATATTCATCTAATGATTTTGCAGCTAAAGAATGCAAAGAAATGTCTTATATCTACCTAAATATAAATCACTGTTACTGTTGTTATTTTGATACTTGCGTGATTTTCTCAGTGCAACAGGAAAAATTTGTCATCTGTGATGCCTTTGCAGGAAATTGTAGTGTTAAATACTTTTATCTATCATATTCTTAGATGTAATTTGTTTCTGTCCCATATATTTGTAGATATTTATTAGCATAATTTGTTCTTAATTTTATCTTTTTTCTTTTTCCGCAGACAGGGGAGATCGGACTTTGACTAGTGATTGTGCTGGGTGTTCTGGTATGGACAAGAACTTTAATGGAAAGAGCATTTATAAGCATCAAAAATTCTCTTCTTTGGGCTCCAAAGAATCTCTTCCTGGTTCAGAAACAACTATTGCATCTGGTTCTGCTGAGTTACCCTTGAAGAGAACTGATTGTGCTTCATCTGGTTCATGTAATGGGGCATCAAGTACTTCATCTAGAGATAGCTACACAAATGGCAATGGTATAAAGCTGAACATGCATGGTAATGGCTTAAAGGTGAATTCCATTAAAGGTTCGAAGGGATGGATCTCCATAAAAGCTAATGGCTTGAAAAAGAATTCAAGTGACTTGTCCAAAAGGCGTCGAATGTCTGAAGATGTTAAAGGTGACTGTAAGATGGACAGCTTTGATCCATTTGCATTTGACGAAGGGGAATTGGAACCATCAAAGTGGGAGTTGCTAACGAAGAAGAAAGAAACATCTCAGACACATCGATTTGTTGCAAATGGTGAACTTACAGATGGATACAATCTTCCAAACGTTACCACAGATGATGGATTAAGTCGGTTAACTAATGAACAAAATTATCATCCTTGTGAAAATTCTAGTCCATCAGTAACTGAAGAAGATTCTAACCTTCTGGAAGACTGCCTCCTCACTTCAGTGAAGGTAGTTTGATTGTTCTTACTGTTTTGACAAATGCTTATACACATGCAACAGGTATCATAAATAGGCATCACCAGTTTTTCAATGACGCTACAAACATGCTGAGAAGCTGCTGAATGAATTTTAAGGCAGTCACACGTTATTAATCAAAATATGTTATCTTAGCATTATTCTAGAAGTAGAAATGATATTTTTTTTGTTTTTAAATGCATCATGATTGGTTTTCACAGGGCATTTTTCCTGTAGAGATGGGGTATGTGTCCTTGAATTGTTAGCACTGATTCAAAAAGCAGCATAGGCTCCAGTCATGATGCACATCTACAGTCAAAAACTCTTTCTACACGATGCACGTGTATATACAGAAACACATAGATCTTGATGCATGCACATAATATTTAATGTATACACAAACAAATGCACTCATATGTATGTTTTTTTGTATGTCTCAATGTAGATCTCGTCAAAAATTCTCTTGTATACAAACCAATATACATGTACACATACATAAGAACATTTTGATTTTAAGCTGAAATATGGTCAAAAAAACTTTCTCAACTGTTGATGGCCCACAACTTGATCCTTAAAACTAACCAATTGATGGGGCCAGACTTGTTGGTTATTGCAATCTTAACTGTTATGTCTGGTACAGCTGCCATGACATATACTGTACTATGCAACAAATTTTGCAACAATGGGGAGCACGTTAGTTTTACTATTTCATCTGTTTTGTTGCATGTCATTATATTTTTATTTTGTGCTCTTTTTTTAGAATTTGGATACATTATTTTTATGAAAGTGGTACGCTTTTCTTCAGATGTTTTTAATCTATCCAATGAGGGCTTTCATCCGTTTTGAATTATTGTTATGAGTGACACAAATTCGTAACATGCATGCTAACACCACTGAGGTAACACTCATTATTCATTTTCTTTTTATAACCGCTTTTAATGCACACCATCTTAATATGCTTAACATGGCATTATTCTATTGAGTAGCATACCACATCTCCTGTAGTTGTAATTTCCAGGTCTTTATATGTATGCCTTGCGATTTCTGTCAGAGAAATAAAGAAGTATACTATCCTTAAGTTGTCTACTTGGTGAAACAAGCTATAGATGTTATTCTCCATGCCTGTGAACCCCCGACCCTCCAAAACCTTAAACCACGTGCCATAGGAAGTGGAAATGTCAAAATATAACCTGGAAAGGCATGTACATCAAACTATCAAGTTGATTGATCAGAAAGTTTTCATTGCACTATTATTTCATCACCATCTATTATTGAATCCACCAGTTTTTCTTTCCACTGTTTGTATGAGGAGTGGTTGCAAAAACCCATGAACAATTTCACACTAATTCTTTTTCATGTAGTTTCCTTTTTATCATGTCTTTCTCCTTGCTGGTCTGATACTTTCTGAAGGTTGATCTTGCACTGACGTTTTGGCAGGTTCTTATGAACTTAACAAATGACAACCCTGTGGGCTGTCAGCAAATTGCTGCTTGTGGGGGGCTGGACACCATGGCTTATTTGATCATTAGTCATTTTCCATCATTTGACTTGTGCTTCCCTATGAACAGCCAAGTGAAAGAGAATAATTTCCCTTCGAAACTAGGTATTGATGCTGGTCATCCGAACAACAGACATTTAAGTGACCATGAATTGGATTTTCTGGTTGCTATTTTGGGCTTGCTTGTGAACCTTGTGGAGAAGGACAGTCGAAACAGGTTACCTCTCTGGATTCTTTCATCTCTACTTTTTTCTTAATCTGCTTCTGAAGTGAAATATGTCAAGTAAACAAATAAATGTACTTTTGAATATCTATTTTAGCTTTTAGTTGCTTTTAGAAGGTTGCTGTTTGTTTTCTAAAGGCTAGTCCAAACTTTCATGTATTCTGCTCTTTGTTGCCTGAAAATGCCTATTATGTCTGCAATCACAGCAGATCATCCTAGAATTTTTAAGTAGGAAAAGGTTTGCTCTTGTATGCTCTTGACTTATTTCGTTGCTAGTCATTTCATGTTGACAAAATACAGTTTGAGCATTTCCTTGCCGGTTTCTCTATATTTCTGTTGTCTTCATGATTTTTGGTCACATCTCAGTTATCAGAAAAAAAAAAAAAATGGCACTGCTAGTGGTTCAACATGGTGCATTATCTTGTTTTTCATCCTTTACATTCTTCTGGTGATATCATTTAGTAATCAAAGTTGAAACCAAGTGGACTTTAGCAGATGACATCTTAGCTCAGAATTCAGTCAAGCACATATATAACTAAGATTTGATTTTTTCCCACTCCTCGAGGGGTCTGATATTCTCATCCTTAGGACTGGATGCACAAGTCTTCCACTAGTTTTGTAGTGGTTCAAGTTCCAAGTTCATCTATATGTTCTAGTGATTAGACCTTTATAAGGCAAATATCCTGCAACATGCACAGCCTCTTGGATAATACTGACAAAAGAATCTTGATGTGAGATATCATTTCAGACAATGAAGTATTTACTCAGAGTAGTTCAAATGTTGCATGAGCTGTAGCTCTATTCTCTGCTTTTGCTTGAAATGACCACAAGACTTTTCTTTTTCTTTTTTGACTTTTCTTAGTTATCATGTTACAGTGAAAAATGCATAGCAACCAGCAATTAACCTATCACCTGGTGAAACTTCCCAATTAGCATTTCGTTATGGTTTCACTGGTAAATGCCTAATAACTTTGTAAGAAATTATCTCTTGGTGCAGCTTGAGACATGTCGATATTTGCAGTTAGCTTTAGAAAGAGGATCTAGGCCTATGATTTTATTAGGTTCCTTCACTTACTAGCCCATGAAATATTTAAATGGAAATCAGGATCCAAATTAGACTATTGGAGCATCCTTTCACTTTGGTCCTAAGAAACCAAATTTAGGTTATCAGTTTGAAAGTAAAAAAATTTCCATGATAAATTTCTTCCTCCTTATTCCCTAATCATCAATTGAAATAACAAAAATATTATCATAAACAAATTAATATAGTTTTTAAAGGTGACTATGGCCCATATGCAGTATGCAAGCTGCATATGCAGCACTTTTGAGTTGTAGTTTCTTTTAACTATTCAAAAATAAATAAAATACATTAGATACAATAAAAAATGATTGTAATAGCAATATTTTTTTGGATAAATAGTAGCAGTATCAACAACAATAACAAGCAGTGCTTCCTACATAGTACTTAATACATAACAGCAATAGTCATAACAGAATTTACACATTAAAATCATTAATACCCATAACCTACCCTTCCAAAACTCATATTCAACTTGACCATCAACAGGAATCCACGTGGGCTCAAATAAGAGTAGGCTACATGTGTCAATTTGCAATGCTACTCTGGCTGCGTATGTGACTGCACAATACTAAGTAGCATTCTTTTGGTCCATATGCAGTAATTGGTAACCGCATATGGGCATTGCCTTGCGGATTAGCTATGAGATCCAGATGTGTGCCTACATTTGCAGCTGGTTAGACCATATTTTAGAATCTTGCAACTTAAACAATGTGACCATCTTTGTGAAGAAAATGTAGCCACATGCATGGCTTCTCCTAAGGAACACATTTCAGATAATGCTTTTCAAATAATGCTTTGAGACATTCATCATAACAAATATAAGCATGCAATTTCTATGGTGTGATGATATTTTCTTTATTATATGAATCTGTCAGTTTGAGTTAAGATATTTGATTAATAATCCAGAGCTAAAGAAGTCCCAAAATCAAGGTTTTATAACCCATTTTCTTCATGGAATGGGATCCCCATTGTCCCACCCTGTCTCGGTGGTTGGCTCAATTGAGCTTCCCGGTACCTACCTGTCTTTTTCCCTTTCTTTCTTTCTGTTTCTTCTTTCTTTCCTTTCTTTCTTTTCCCTTTCTTTCTTTCCTACTTTTTCTTCTTTCATTCATTCCTGTTTATCCCCTTTCCATTCTTTATTTCCTTTTTCTTGTTCTTTCATTCCTTTCTTTTATCCCCTTTCCTTTATTTTTTTTCTTTTTCTTCTTCTTCTTCTTTTCCTATGTGGATTGGTTTCATAGTCCCGCCCCCGACCTAGTACCATTCTCTCGTGGAATGTGATGGCCAAGACTGCTCCCCTACCTAGTCCTGCCTGGACTTAAAACCTTGAGTGAAATATTAAAGACAAACTTATATCTATGTATTGAATTGGTTTAGCTTGCAAACAGTGAGATATATGAAGAAGCATAGAGTGGTCTTTCATCATGTATATTGAAGTATATGAGATTATTCATCCATTAAAGAAAACTATAAATATATAAAGTCTATGAAGTTCTCAAAAGTCTAAACATCTCAAAGAACAAGTGGAGGAGAATAATTATTATGTTCTTTTCTAAGAATGAGAGTTAATGGGTTTTTTTCTAACTTATAGTCCTTATTTACAAGGCTAAAAATAAATTGAACCAAATTGTTTAGCCTGAATGATGAGGGATGCTAAATGACAATTTCTTTATGAGGGAGAACACTAGAAAGATTAGCAACAACGGCACTAGGATATAAATTATGCCCAAGTCTTGGAGCACAAAAAGATAGGAATATGTTTTCTGAATAGTAGAGGGTTTCTTTGTATAAGTTGAAAGTGAACTCAAATGGAGTTCATAAATATAAAAAATAAATTATGTACTTAGAAGATTTAAGATGTTTTTAGAATATGGTACCAAGCAAGGTTCCTAGTATCGTTTTTAGTACCAGTACCATTCTAGTGTAATGTCGGTATGTGTAGGTTTGTAGTACCAACACTTTGTATACCCCCTATATTGACTCTCGGTTTGCTTGATACTGGGTGGTACAATCTAGTACAGCAAACCATGGTGCTAAGAAAAGATATGGAAGTAGAACTAGATATTTCAAAATATGGTTGTCTTACCTATGATTAGATTTGGTACTCCATAGCTACAATCCCTGATGATGTTTGTTGTGCGTTACGATTAATGACACTTGAATTTTGAGGTAGGTACTGGATACATGCGGGGAATACTTGAACATGGTCAATGGCTGTGTAATTGAAATTTTGTGCACTCCTTTGAGAGGACGGTATCATGTTGCAAGAGGTGTGAAGTCAAAGGATTGGATGACACCATAGACCATATGCTTGTTTTTGCCAAAGCATGCTTAACTGCAAGTCCTAGAGCTCTAAATCACATGGGTTAGAAGACCAAGGTTTTAAATCTTGTGGGATAGAGGTGTCCCGGTATCTCTATGGAACAGGATGTCCTGCTATCTCGTCTCATCTCGGTAGTGGTCCTGGTCATGCATCTTGAAAGACATCCTTCATCTCTCTCTCCTTTCTTTTCTTTGTTTTTCTTTTTTTTTTCTTCTACCTTTCTTTTCTTTTATTTTTTTATCCCTTCTTTTCTTTCTTTTTTTTCCTTTTTCTTATTCTTTCTCTTTCCTTTCTTCCTTATTTCCTTTCTTTTTCTTCTTCCTTCCTCTCTTTCTTTCATTTTCTTCTTTCTTTTCACTTTTTTCTTTCTTCATCTTCCTTCCTTTGTTTCCTCTTTCTTCTCTTCCCGCATGGATGGGTTTTGGAGTCCCGATCCTGGAGTCCGATCTGTCCTGATCTCATTTTCTCATAGGAATGGGACGGGATGGTCGGAATGCCTCTCGTCCTACTGGGATGTAAAACCTCGTAGAAGACCACAATATGTTTGTCTTTTTACCTATCATAAGCTACTAGTTCACAACTTTATCTTCAAACAAAGATTTGCCCTTTGTACTGGTACCCAAAAAGGGTGGTAGCTATTTTCTTTGGCACAAACCATTGTATGGTGCATTGATACAGTATGCATTGGAATGACACTCGATAGGCATGCAAACCAGTGTCAAGAGTTTTTTAAAGCCTTGCTTCTAATAATGCAAGTAGCCAAGCACCTTTTCAACCTCTACCACTTTGTAGATTCTCTATAACCATCCAAACAAGGTTTTAAAGGCCGGTGCCTGAACTCATGCACTTTTTGGCAGAACGGTATTGGTACTGGGTATGGACATAGCATACAGGATTGCATCTCTATATCAACACATTGTGTATTGGTGCAGCCCAGCCAGAACAGTATTGTACCCTTCATACCATCATGTTTTGGCAGTATTTGAAATCTTGCGTGCTAAGTATCCTTATCTAAGGCTACCTTTGATATTATTTGATGCTTTTCTATATCCTTTTTTAACTCAAGTCTTCCCCTTTTTTACTGCATCTTCTAAGACAAATTAAAGTACATCTTTGTATTGGAGTCCCTTCATGCGTTCATCGTACATGCTTATACAATCTTAATCAATTTTCCATCATTTTGTCCTTATTTTTGCATCTTCTATAGCTCCTCTAATAGATCCATCTCTTAATATAATCTTTCTTGTTTTACCATCATCCATCTTCACATTTCATTTCTATTGCATTTAACTTTTTCTCTTGAACCCTTATTATTGCATAACATTATGAGTTATGCAATGTGTAGTCATTATTATTGTTCTATAAAGTTTTTCGTAAGTCTTCATGTATGCATCGACCACACCTAGGGGGGCATCTCTCCACTTCATCCAACCCGCTCTAATTCTAATAATATTCTATTATATGTTTCCTTTATCTATTTCTCCCTTATCTTGTATAAAAGTTTCCAAATGAGGAAATAATTGTTCATGCAATTTTTTGTCCATTAATCTTAGTTAACGTCCTATCTTTATTTTCTGATTTTACTATTTTGTTCTACTAAGTTTTAAGCCCTTGTCCTTTAGTTTTTGTTCCATTTAATCTAGTTTCTTACTCATGAATAGTTGCTATTAGCTTGCCAACATTCTTAACAATATTAGCAATTGGGGAAAACGATATTAGTAATTGGGAAAGGTGTAAGCTGAACTGAAGGTCACGTATTGCAATAGTATAACCTTAGTTGCCAAGAAAGGAGCACGAATAGTGTTGTATACAGGTTCATGTCCAAACAATGTCGTTTGATCCTCATTTCTTCTATCAGCTTGTTTTGGGTGTGTATGTCATTTTAGAAGGCTGGTAAACAATTAATCCATCAGCCAATTGAAGTAGAACTTTGTGCTGTTTTGGTATAGGCTTGTCACTTGTATATGAGGGATGCTAGAGAAAAGATCAAAAAATGTTATTATTTGGTCCGAGGATTACATTATTTTTGATGTCATCTCCTTTTTCCGTAAATTATGGTGTCAATGGTTCAAGATAGGTCCAAGTTCAGGACATAGGCTTCCTAGGGCTGAGACAGCTACACCCAAAACCAAGTTCACCTTGAAATTGGCTTGAATATTCTAGGTATTGTTAGTCAATCATGCTGAACTGGCTGGTTCAGAGCATATTCAATTGGATCAGTGGGTCATCGGCAAGGCCATCAGTTCAGGATATAAAGCCTTCGTCCCTCCCTCATTCGAATCGTCTCTCCTTTGCTTCGTTCGGTTTCGAAATTCTAATCCCCTTCCCCATCAAGTTGATCATGATGCCATACGACGAGGAGGAGGTCCTCGGCTAGGTACCTCTCTCCCTCTTTGTAAGTCCCTATCGCCGAATTCAGAGCTCTCGAAGCTTCTGCACAACAACTCAAATTTCTCTCTTTCTCCGGTCTCTCTCCCCTCACTCTTAGTCCTTGTCATCAGATCTGTAGCGCTTGAAGCTCCATATGATTAGGGGTGACAATTTTAACTAACCCGCTGGGTATCCGACCTGATCCGATCCGAATGGGATAAATTTTATCTGATCCGATTGGAACTCGGGGCGGGTATGGGTTCTAAAAAAAATATTTGAAGCAGGTTCGGTTCGGATACGGATAATGGTATACCTCAAATCTGATCCGATATAATCTTAATATATATATATCCACTATTCAAAATTATAATGATTTTATATTGTTTACATATATCCGACCCGATCCGATCAAACTAACCCCTCTTATATACTCAACTCGACCCAACCCTATTTGTATCTCTACTTAACTCGACCTGACCCGACCTGAGGTAAGTATAGGGGGATATGGATATGGAGTTTTTATTTACGGGACCCATACATGATCCATTGCCGTCCCTACCTATGATGGCTCAAAGCTCTCCCTCTCTCTCCTTCCCCCCTCCCCCACTCTCTCCCCCTCCCCCTTTTGCTATCCCTGCTTTCGTACTCCTCGGAATGGCATGATACAGACTTGTACCATGCCGAATTGGTTGCCTACTAGTACAAGCTCCAGTATTGGTTTGGCAAATCTTGATTCTAAGTTTAAACAAAGGTGATGTCAAAGCTTCTTGTTATTGGTAGTTGGGCCCATAGTCGGGCACAAGGTTAGTTGTACCATCTCAAATCAAGCAGTATGGGATGCACCATACTCTACTGGGGAGGATCAGTATGATTTAACGCCCTGGTTTGAGAAACTAGTAGGGGGAGGGGAGGAAAGAGAGGACATTCGCTCCCCCTTCCTTCGCCTCTCTTGGTTTCTACCGGTCCCTTCCCTCCCTCCCTCCCTCTCTCTCCTCCTTTCTTTCCTTCTCCCTCTCCCTCTCCCTCTCCCTCCACCAATCTCTCTACATCACCCTCTCCCACTCTTTCACTCCCTTGCTTCCTCTTTGCCCATCCCATCTCTCTCTCTCTTCCTCTCTCTCTTCTTCTCCCTCTCCCTCTCCCTTGCTTGTTCTCCTTCTTTAGTACATGCTCGAATGGCATGATACCATACTATATTGTACCGCTGGCCTACCGTCATGGGGACCGGTTATGATATTGTAGACCTTTATCGGGTGTAGTTGAAATTTTCTAAGGTCTGTATCTCATACCTTATTAATAGGAACTGGCATAATCTGATTCCTCACATACACAACATGTGTATTTATGTATGCTTGTTCCTATCACAGTTGAGACCTTTCGTTTGCTAATTTCTTCACCTACATGAATTTCTTCTAGGAACATAACAACTGATACACAAACTTGTAACTAGGGTAGGCCATACCTCTATTTGAGCCTGACCTAAAATTATTTTTGGGGCTTTAGGCCCAAAATCTTTTGAAAAATCTTGGCCCGAGCCTGATTGGGCTATCTCCCAACACCAATCTTGAACCACATGGTTGCGAAGAGCTCAAGGAACTGTCGAAGGGGGAGGTGGGCTTCAAACTTGTAACCCTCCACCTCCTTCCGATCTCTTGCTGTCCAACTTCTTGGCAACCTCTTCCGCTTCGATCCCTCTACCAACACTCGGAACTTTGGCCTCGGCACCCTCCTAGTCATCTCCGATGAGCTCCTTAACATCCTTGGCCTCCTTTGCGGTTGCGACCTTGCCGTCCTCACGGCCATGACCTGCTTCTACATCTTTGCTAGCCACAAGTCTCTCTGGAGGAATCTCATCCTCGAGGAGCTCAAAGGCGATTCTTGTTCAATCTCTTTTGGAAATCCAGCTATGTTTCGGGTATCTTGCCTTTGCTTGGCCCCCTCCCATGCCGCAGCCATCACCATTTGAAACTTTTATTCGGATTATTTGTTCCACAGTTGGCTGTGCCAACCTGGAATGGCTTGAGAGGGACACCATCAAGAGGAGGCGTGGAATCTTGGTGGAGTTTGTGGTCTGGGGCCTCTGGGCCTTAAATTAGGCTTAATTGCGGGTCATGAATGGGCTTGGGCTGGGCACAAGCCAGGCTGATGGTATCCCTGAGCCTGACCCGACTCGAAAATCAAATAAGCTTTACATCTTAGTCCAAATGTGGTCTAAATTTATTCAGGGCTAGTCTGAAGCTCGACCTGAAGTTGGCTTGGTTAGAATCTAGTTCTAACCTTGTAAGCATACCAAAAAATCAAAGATGAACATGAAACACAGTCAACATTTAAAGTCCCGACAGGATGGGGGTCATCCTGTCCCATTCCTTTGAGATTTCGGCATCAGAGATGGGTGCAAGAACTCGAAACACATTTGTGGCCTCCATTCCGACCATCCTGTCTTCATCCCACTCGGATCAAGCGCCTGTGTAGCCATCTTGGTCGTGCCTTAATTTTTTCTTTTCTTCTGTCGAATGTCAATGATGCTATGAATGGCCCATTCATTGTCGAGGGAGGGGGATGAAGGAAAGGAGTACTGACCTTATCTTTTTTTGCTGGTGTGTCTGTGTCGGCATCGTCGCTGGAGGGAGCATGGCCTTCGTTCTTCGATTCCGATTTTCCAAGAGCAGAGCATGTTGGGAGGGAGGACAGCTCGAGAACGAGAAGAGTGGAGAGAGGAGGGAGGTCGTTAGATTTTCTGACAAAGAGTGAACCGGGAGGGAGGACTGGAGGGGTAAGAAAGAGGGTTCGGGGCCTTTAGGCTCTGGTATGGAGTTTTCTTTGTGGGTTACGCAACGCAGTTGCGCGATGTCATTTGTTCGATTGCCCCACTGGCCACAGCTCTCAAAGCAGTTCGTGATTTCTCCGCACCCAAGTGTCGCACCTACACCCTAGGCCCTATGCAACTCGGATCGCTCTATTTGAATATCGTGCTCACATAGCTCTCGAAGCACTCCTGCGGTCCTACCATCCTACCATTGTAACCTGTAACCAAAAACAAAATTCATAGAAAAAGATTATCATACCATCGTACCTATGTTTTGAGACTTTAAACCTTTGACTCCATTCATGCCTGTACAGCTCTCAAAATACTCCCACAAAACAATATCATCATACCA
The DNA here is from genome assembly GCF_000442705.2 of Elaeis guineensis. NCBI lineage: Eukaryota > Viridiplantae > Streptophyta > Magnoliopsida > Arecales > Arecaceae > Elaeis > Elaeis guineensis. The sequence continues at coordinate 52,415,074 of NC_025996.2, read as the reverse complement.
TCCGATGATCAGACTCTAAATCCGACAACAGTAGCAGTATTTATGTGAAAAAGAAGGATAGTGTTCGGGACTAATCCGCATGGCTGATGTATTATAAATATATTATTTTTTAAGTTCAAATATATTTACACAATAAATAGATCAGTAAAACTTCAAGATAAATTCAAGAAAATAATACACATACATATATAAGAGCGTCCAGGTGTATAATGGGATGCTTGATTGGGACAGTCACCATGACGGGACAGACATATATAAGGCATCCCATGGGATTTAAAACCTTGAACACAGTCCACCATATATGTGGCCTTCCATGACAAACAAAGACAATACTAATCCTATTAGAGGAATCAATGAGAGATACATGTAATAAATGTTATTTTTGCTGACTTGTGGGAGAATAGTAGATCTGACAACCCTATATATCATTTTTTTGATGAAAGTACAGGCTCAGCCTAAAGATAGATATATCTTTGATCATCCATGTGTTTTGATCATATCTAGTTATATCAAGTTAAAGAACTGTCCAACCCTACAAGCCATGAGATGATTACAGCACAAAGCAAAAAGGTTAAAGGTGACCCTGAATGCTCATCGTAGGCTACATCAGAAATAAGCCATGTATAGGATATAGATGAACCGTTTATCTAAGGAAGAGGAAGTAAAGAAGAGAGATCATCCAATACCACCAAAAGAAGGAAATGTTGATCTTATGCTTGTCCTATACCATGGAGTGCTTGCTCGGATGGTATCCCTCCTTGCCACTTGAGCAATTGGGTGGAAGTTGGAGTCATCCCTCAAAGGATGGGGTTGATATAGTAAGAAGGCGGGGATTAGCCCTCCTGATCTCAAGAAGGATTAAAAAAAGACGAAGAAGAAGAAGAGAGACAGAAAACAATCAAACTGCTTGAGCAAATTCAACACCTTTATTTTCCTATTATAATAGGGAACCCACTAGTAAGTCTTCCTAATGTAATAGAGTGTCACCAACAAGGCTGAATAACGGAACTGTTTTTCTGGTCATCATTGGGCATTTATTAAATGCTGCATCTTTTATTAGGGTCCAAATCATAATGGTAGGGCATTTGTACATGACATAAAGCATATTAGCCCAGTAAGGTCCAAATGAAGAAAATACATGATTATTACATAATTAAACTAAGAAATATACAACGTCAGTAGAATATGATCTTTTTTCGCCTTAGATTTTATGCACAACGAAAGTATCTGCTTGCTACTCTTATTTTTTTATCTGTACTGTGATAATATATGAATAAGACATTCACATATCACATATAGTTGGACATTATTATTTTAAGCTGCTGATAGACGCCTTTTAGTATGTTTTATGGGGTGTTTAGATATATGCGTCTTTGTGTAATTTGTGTAATACCAATACCAGTTGGTCACCTTGCATTCATATAACTCTGTCTGAATTTCACCAAGATTTGTCCGTCCTATTTTTTTTTATGTTCTCTTTATCATTTAACTCTTGTTCTTCTATTGTGTGACAATACGCTGTTCGAAGAAATTAGCCCAGTGTTATTATGCAACTCACATTCTGAAGGTGTTGCTGCAGATTGCGCCTTGCATCTGCCCGTGTTTCAGTGGATCAACCAGGAAAATCAGAAAGCAGAGAAATTCACAGGGACGTAATACCATTATTGTGTTCCATTTTTCTGGCCAATCAAGGAGTGGGGGATGCTGCTGGAGAGGGAAAATCTTTACTTTGTGTAAGTACATGCTGAATCTGTCACAAGTATTCAATACACTATTTTTAAGCATGACAGTTTCATCCTGAATAACTTTTATTAAAATCATGTTTCAATGTGCAGTGTCTGCTGTCTGTATTATGGACAAATATTTAGTTGCATCTTTTGTACCATTCCCATCTCCAAGGTTCAATCTGTATCTTGGAAGAAATTAGATCCTATTATTTAGTGGCACCTTAGATTAGAAATGTACACTTTTGATTTAATATTGGAAAAAAGAAGGCTATACATATTATCCATTGCCCTTTTTTATCATTTTTTTTAGTTGCCACAGTGGATGACATATTACTTTGCTAGTCTGCAGCTTCATTTTTACACTATATGTGCGCTATGCACGATTTCCTTTTAAGTTGCTTAAAAGTGGTATAAATGTCTGCCATATATATAATGTACAAGGTTTCTGGTTGTCCAAACTTTGAAGAGGAGGATTTATTGAATATAGTTATATATATTTGGAACTTGTATTATGCATGTTTTTGGGTTTGCATTAGTTAAAAAGAATGTTATTATTTTTCTTACAGGCTATTATGGTAGATTAAAAAAAAAAGTTTATCAGTAGCATATTTAGTATAAATGTTTTACATGAATTATTCTGGGGAAAGAAAAGTGCCAACTCACAAAAGACTTGTCTTGTAGACCCATATGATGAATGAAACATATCCTTTCGCCTGTGTCATACCATTTGTGCTACAACTTTGTCTTTAGTATATAGGTTTAATATTCTAAGTACATTTTATCGCTATAGATATTTAGAGGTCTGAAAAATCAAAAGAAGTTAACTGATTTTTCAGAATAGTGGCTGTAAGTTTACATCATATTCTATATAATTAAATACTTTGCTTAGAAGATTCAGAAGATTCCACAAGTTTAGTATTGCTACGGGTATGATATTAGTCCTGAAAAGGTACTTCAGCCAGAAGAAGAGAATAGGGACAGTTTTTCACATATGATAAAGTGGCAGTTTCAATCAGTAATAATAAATTGATGAAAAGGAAAATCTTTAGGAAAAAAGATCCAGTAGAGTTTTCTTACAAAACCTAAATGGTGTACATAGACACGTTCTACATTGATTAGTTTTTTTTTTTTTTTTTTTTTTTTTTTAAATTTGGGAAAAGGGTTGGCCGCAGGGCGGTGGGGGTGGGGCCCGTGGGGGGGGGGGTGAAGGGGGGTCGTGGGTGTGTGCCTGGTGGTTTGCTGGGCACCAAAAATGGAGATAATAGGTGGTATACTAGTTTCAGCCATAAACCTGAGAAGCAACCCAAAAAGTACATTAAAAAAAAAAAGGAAAAAAACACCATGTCAAGAAACATTTAAACAACCATTTCCAAGGCAGAATCAACCCCAACAAGAGAACTATTTCTAGTTAAAAGGTTCAAAAAAATTCAAATTTCAAACCAAACAAGATGAACGCTCTACCTAAAACCATTCCAAGAAACATTTAAACCAACCATTTACAAGGCAGCATCAACCCCAACAAGAGAACTATTTCCAGTTAGAAGGTTCAAAAAATTCAAATTTCAAACCAAACAAGATGAACCCTCTACCTAAAACAAACATCAGTGAGTCCCAACCTCAACATAAAATAGCACCTGCTGAGTTTGGGACACCTCGACTGTTCTTGGTTTCACCCAAGTCAGCTCAGCTCATCCCTTCCACAAAGCCGATTGTTGCAGAAGGTCGAAGTTGATGAAGCAATATGCTGAGTTGCTGGAAGGCTTTTCGTCAACATCTTTGCACTCATTTGTTATTAAGTACATAGAAGTTGATAAAGCAATACCACTGTTTTTTTTTTTTTAATTATTATTAGGTAGACAAGGTTGTCAGTCAATAGCTCGGCAATTTTTGCACTTGATAAATAATTTAATATGGTTTCAGGATTCTATTGCTTGGTTGGTGACTTATATTGTGTACTGTCAAGTCATAGCTCTTGGCCTAGTCATTCAATATTTTTGCTAGCAGAAACAATTTTGTAGTCCACCTGACCCAATGTTTAACTAAAATGGAACAGGATGATGAAGATTCTTTGTTGCAAGGAGAGCGAGAGGCTGAAATGATGATCATTGAGGCTTATGCTGCTCTGCTGCTTGCATTTCTGTCAACAGAGAGGTCTGTATAGCTTTTCAATGTATACATGTTTTTTGGGTAATTTCATCATATTAATGTTTCTGTTAATTTGTCACTAACAGCACCAAGGTGCGTGAAGCCATTGCCAGCTGCCTCCCCAATCACAACTTGCAAGTTTTAGTACCTGTTTTGGAAAGATTTGTGGTATGTTTACAGATGAAATAGTGTAGGATTTGCAGATCAGTCTCATGCATTCTATGTATGTAGAAGGGAAAAAGAATTTGCATGCTCATATGTTTAGTTATTTTTCATTTGAAACCTGCATGATCTCATGTCGTACCTGGATCGCTCCACATTTCACAACTTTTTTCGAGTCCAGATGCCAAGGTGTTTGTGGTGCAGTATAATGGGATTATCCCATTTTCTTGTTCATACATATTTATTTTATATTATATTTTCTCTTTCATTTTCCTCCAAACCCTTTGTAACTAGTATTGCTTTTGCTGGGACTTTCTTCCCGATTGGTATCCTATTCATAGAAAATTTTCCTAAAATATGTTGGATTTTATCTATTGTTTTCTATAACCACTACTAATATTATTATTATTTAAAGTGAATTTGAAATAAGGTTTAATTTCATTAGCTCCGGTAAGAATGCCTGTTGACTCTGCATTTTTTAACCAATTCTTTTGGTCCCACTTTGATTTGCCAGGCATTCCATCTGACGCTAAACATGATAGCACCGGAAACACATTCAGCTGTTGCCAAAGTAATTGAATCCTGTAAAGCACCTTAGAGAATGCACAGATCCTGTACAGAGCTGTTGATCTCTCTCTCGGCCTGGAATCTCTTTTGGGTAATGATGCTTTGAGATGGGGTTAGGTTGGCTGCACAGCCTCCGGGACTAACAAAGATCTGTATTCTAATTTGTTTGACCAGTTTTTTTTTTTTTTTTTCCTACATTATTTCCGTCCCCTGTTTGTGTTGCAGGCGCATTCTATCTCCACGGCCAGACCAGTGAATGTACCATATAGTCTTGGAAAGTGCAGTGTTCGTGTGTCAGGTCCTGTCGAAAGTGAATCAAATGAATATGTTGGCAGATGTAGCTTTGTGTTAAATGTTATTCAACGCTTCGTTGGTTTCCCTCTATGGGTCGCCAGCAAAAGTAATTCGAAAATTGATTTACAACGGAGTATGATTTTAAATCAAAACTATGCATTCTATCTTGAATTTTTCTTATCTTATACAATGATTAACTTGTGACTATATGATTATATGGTGGGAAAGGGAAGGCTGTCTTGTCCCCTTCCACTCTTCTTTATTTCTTTTGCTGTACCATCGTTCTATAAAGGTACAGGCAGACAAGCCCACGTAATCCAGCGTACGTGGTTTTGAAAAATAATGACTTACCAAAGGGCACTTAACAAACTACAAACGGCGGTGATTCAGTGGGTAACATGGGAAGATCAAAGCCACGTAGATCATATTAGTGATATTTATAAAAGCACTCAACGGGGTAGCCAATCGCATGTTATATGGTCATTTTGGACTGATAATTGGTATTAAAGAACTTTTAAATCATAATAATGATCGTATAATTTCTTTTAGCATTTATAATCTAAAAGGATTTTGAGTTCATCCTAAGAAAAAGGAAAAATCGGGAAAAATTATCTTGCATGTGACATTCAAGCACAATCATTGTAGCAATGTTCTTATAATTATATATTCACTGTTAATTTGTGTTATCATTTGCAGCATTCAACAATTGCCAACTATTGAAAATTAGGATGATCGTCGAGTTTCAAAAATCTTTGATTCAACTGGATGAGTGTAAGATCGGATGAATGAATGATATATCTGTTTGAATATGTTTTCGCATCTGTACCTATCTGGATATAATAAAAATTTGAGCATTTGGCTAATATCTATATCCGTGTCTATTAAAAAAAAATAGATATGGATATAGATAGACAACTATCTAATCTGCATCCGAATATCCGATTATATTTGTAATACTATTTAATTTTATATAGCACTCAATAATTTTTTTTTAAAAAATAAATATCCATATTAATATGCTATTAGTTTGATTTATCATCCGCTTAGTAATATTTTGATTCTATGGTCATAAATTTTAATTATCCAACTTATATGCATATTTTCAGTATCCGATTTATATCCGTATTTATTTAAAATAAGTAGGGATCTAAATTTTTTCATCCAACTAATATTCATATTTCTATTCATAAGACAAAATAAATATAGATATGGATATATTGATGTAGGGTTCGGTTTCACCCCTAATTTAAGATGACAACTAGATCTTGAAGAAGATATAGCGATAAAAAAAATATTTGATCATGATGGTATTCCATGAAATGCTCAATAGATTAATAATAGCATATCCTATGATATATGATTATTGTAGACTGATAAGAGAGAATAATTTCTAAATTGCAATAGTGATTCATCACTATGGAATTTTAGTTTGTAACATGGTGAAATTACGTAAGAGCTAGTCTAACCTTTGCTTCATTACAAAATATAAACATCTTTATGAGTGGGGACTGATTGTATATTCAAAGGAATGTAAATAAGCCAAAAATATAAAAGAAGATCTCATTTCTGCTATGCCAGGTGTGAACTTACATATGGGATGCATACCGAAGAAATTTGTGCTTCATTTTCGTTGGATGTATTGAAAAAAGGTTTTTGAGGATGGTAAAAGAAAAAAAAAAAATCTCTCATAGATAATTGATAGCCTACTGAAGTACAAGAACGATAAAAGTTCTATATGTATAGAGCTAGATTTGGTTTTTCAAGTGGATCTTTGCTCAAATATGATTAGATCTAGATTGGATAATAAGAGTTCTGCCATAATAATCCGAGCCATCAAACATGTTTATTATCTCTAAAATAATTATATATAAAAAATATATATTTAGAGATCCCTAGTGACATATCAAGTAGTCAAAAAATGCAGTGTAAATAACATCAAATTATACAGTCCAATGCTCTCTCTCTCTTTATATATATATATATATATATATATATATATATTATGTATGTATATATCCTTCAAATCATCCTAGTTTCATAAAGATGCCCATCCTATCAGATTTTTGAAATTTTGATCAATAACATTAATAAAAAGCCATTTTGGATGCCATTTGATATTATTACTTTTTTACTTTAATATGTCTGAAAATCTTGACGATCAGTTTATGTTTTACAGAGCTATATTTCTTTTGAATTTATACCCAATATGAAATGCTTTATTTTAGGTCTACAGAAATTTAAATCCTTTCAAGAATTTGATGTTCTAAGACTAAAGTAGGCAGGGTGTGGATCCTAGCTCGGTTGATTAAGATTTTCAACTTCCCTCTAAAATGATTGGAGATCTATATGAATTGTACTTCATTGTAAGTGGTGAATGCAAATTGGAACATCACAAAGCATTGTGGTTGATTTTTCGGAGTTTCTGATGAATTCTGAGATTTTCTGGGATTGTTGCTGTAATATACCCAATCGTATGCTTATTCCCGAGCTCAAAACTTTAGCCAAACTCTTTTTCTTTTTGGGAGGGGAAATATCATTCTTTGATGGAGACTAAACTTTATCCATTTGATGAAAAGTATATTATCAACGCACACCAACAGAACCATAATGGAAACCTAGAGTTGCTTGCTTTGATTGGGGGTTGCAACTTTGGCAAGTAGGTCGATTGATGGTCCAAAGTGACCAACTGAGCATCATGATTGATAGCCAGCCTAGCTCGAGAACAAGTTTTACCAACAAAATCTGGACTGGACCCATTATAAACTTTTCACCCCGATCACAATATTTGGATTCGTCTGCAATAGATTGTATTCTAAGAAGATTTTGAGAAAAATTGTATTGCAACAGGTTGAGCGTACGCGGACTTGATAGTTCATAATAGAATACAAGTTGTGTTTGGGTTTGGTAGGTTCGGTAACCATTTACACTATACTAATATTTTTTCACCATCATTTCCCATTCTTCGTTCAAAAGAAGGAAACCGCATGGGCAGACGAATTCTAAGGAAGGGGGAGAAAGACGAACCAGGTTTGGTTGAGAGCCATTTATGATAAATTACTCAAATGCTGCAACTCATATTGAATCTAGGGGTGACAATCGGATCGGATCGGATCAATATGGGTCGGATCAAAAAATCGTCAATTCAAATTTGATCTATTTATTAAATAGATTAAAAATTCAAATATGAATCCGACCTGTTTATTAAACAGATAATCCGATCCGATCTGTTTAACTCATTTATTAAACATGTCGAATTAGGTTAAACAGATTGAACGAATTTTAAATGGGTTAAACAGATTAAACATATTGAGTTAAATGGATCAAAAATAAGTTAAAAAGGTTAAATGAGTTATCTGACTTAATCCGATCTGAATATTAAACGGATTAAATGAGTTAAACAAATCAGATATCTAAAACCCAAATATGATCCAATTATTAAATGGATTAAACGGATCGATCCGTTTATGATCCAAATCCATTTAGTCTAAACCTAAAATCTATTTATGGTGGATTGAACACGAGTCGGATTGATGGGTCGAATCATATTTTGCCAGTCCTAGATCTGATGTAGTTTGATATTGGAATATTCTATAACTCAACATGAGTAATTTAAGTTAACATGATGGGGCCAAGCCATCCAATTTAAATGTTGAATAACCCGGTCTATCTTGAAAAACTTGATATGCTATTAAGATTAAATATGCTTAAACTATATAAAGTGACTTAATTTTTCCAAATTTTCAATTCAAGAATAACCCTAATTAGATTATTCTATTAAAAATTTGAAATATTTCTATAGTAACTCTAATTAGACCTCTCTTTTAAAAGGTCAAAACAAGCTAATACTTCTATTAAAAAGGGATTCTAATGTCAAATTGTTGGTAGACTTTGAAAAAAAGCTTATTTAGCGAAAAAGAAAGAGTTTTAAAAACTCTAAAAAAATTTTTTGGGCTAAAAGTTCTAAAAGAATATCTTCTCATATTTAAACCTTAAAAACTTTCAAAGGATGAGGAAGAGAGATACTTCTAAACCAACATGCTAAGATCAAATATAATTCACTAGATAAAAATAATTATAAATTAATTATTTTTTTAATTATAATTAGTCAAAATTTTAATTAATTAAATTAATTATATTTTAACTAACCTATAGAAAGACTGAAAAGTTAGATCTATCGGTGTTCTTGAGAACAATCACGACTATACTATGCCACTAAAGGTTCAGCTTAATAGACTTGTCAACCCATCATTTAAAATCACACAAAAATAAAATTTATATTATTTTAAATTAGAAGTATTTTACATATACTGAATAAAGATGACATACTTATCTTGATGTGATATTTAACTTAATATATATTTGCACATGTCATTTTACTAGTTATCCATGAAAAAAGGACTATCTTGGCATTTGAACCAAAAATGGGTTCTCTAGAAAGAAAAGAGCGTGACTAAAAATGGAGGAGGTTATTTTGCATGAGGGGTAAGATCTATATGAAAAGCTTTCATTGCACACTTCTTTTGTGATAACTTTGATACATCTATTTAGGTGTATCCCTTTTTTACCTCTTCCCACTTACAAGGACTGTTAAATTATATGAGCATTCTTCATTTCAAATTCTTGAAAGTGGTAATAAGTTGGGATATTGGAGGGTATTGAATAAATTTATAAAAGTTTGTTAAAATTTAATTGTCCACATGTTTAGATATAACCATGTACTAATTAAACCAACATATGCTTAGTCATCTCATTAATTAGCTGTACCATCTTGAAATTTTTCCCAAACATATGTTGGTACACATCAAAGCTTTGTACTATTTTTCTATTTTAATAACCGACGGACTCTCTATTCTATAAACCAACATAATCAAGATGTTGGGAAAAAGATCCATGTGTTATACGTTCGCCTTTTGCATATGGTGTCCGTTACCTATAAATTTTTTTAGAGAATAATTGGTGAGAATAGAACAAAAATATATAATGAACTATATGTAAAATAAAAAAAATTATTTCAAATCTCTCTAGTTTTGAATGTTTTAATAAAGATTTATACTTGATCCAACTAGAGGTGTGATGGTTATTTATTGGCTATTAGCTTATTAGCTTATTGTTATTTTCTTCTCTTTTTACCAAATATGGAGGCATAGCTTGGATATGATTATGGATTGAGCACTGAAAAATTATGGTTTAGCTAGTTGTCCATCAATAAGTAAATTTATATTTAAAAAGCATTATATGATTTTGAAGAAAAAAATCTGTATCTCATTATAATTTTCTAGATATTCTATTATACACCACTATCTATCTTGATGCATATCTATTTGCAAATTAAGTAATTCAACTAAGTTTTACATATCCTATCGGCTAAATCTTATAGGATATGCACTATCATCCAAACTTGTGCTAGTGAGTCAAGGGATGATAGATTTTATAATAACTTTGTATATCCTATTTAACTTAAATAACTATATATACCTACTTCTAAAAAATGAGTCCCAATGAGACATAAAGGAATACATACTTCGATCTTAAAGCTAATTCCATCAACAATGCACAATCACTCAAATTGCATAGATTGTCATATCACATGAGATTCAGGAAATTTAATTTCTAGACCAAGGAGTGATTTCTATATTTTTTGTGCATGTGTATTATTTTTTCTATTCTTTTCACATTATTAATAATTGAAATGAATTTTTTAATAGCACTTTCAAATTTATATATGAAAATTTATATGCACAATATATACTTGATTCTCATATTTGGATTCTTTTGAATTCTGATTTACTAAAATATGCAAAAAGTATTTCTTAGTATATGTAATTATTGCTATCAATCCTAGAATGTTGATGTGGACTACCTATATGGATCTGCAAGATAATAAGAGCATGTTAGAGAGTACACTGGATTGGCTCCGATCAGACCCTTCAACGCTTCAATTAGAGAGGATTTTTTAATGGAAAGTAAGGAAGAAGTAGAGAGAATAGTTGCAATAATGCTAGTGTTAGGGATGTTCTAAAGGGATTACCTTTTATGGAGGGTCTTCAGGTTTATTTGTTGATAGGATCCTGAATCTTTAGCAAATTGTATCCCAACAAACTCAAAAAATATGCCGTAACAATTTGTTGATGCACTATAACAATCTAGGGATATACCACAACTACCTGATGTGTAATGGAATTACCAAGACTTTGTAAGTATTTGGGCAAAAGGGTTGAGGCCGAGCTATGTTTGTCGTGAAAAGGTCTTCGGCTCCAGTTGATTGTCAAGCTAGTTGGTTGCTAGGCTAAACCAAGGGCTTCGGCTTTAAAGGTTGGTTGCTCCTAGTCTACTTATTCTAGCTTCAAGGTTGGTTAGAGGGCTCCGAGAATCATGCCTTGAAAAATTTAAATGTGCTTGAGTTGCCACATAAATCATGAGCTGGATGAATCTTAATATTCCACATCACCTTTATTTGGACTATCATTTATTACTACATCACTTGCGCCCCTCCCCCTCCCACCCCACTTCTAAGTCTGAAGCATCCTCTCTGGTTTAAGTGAAGGAAGTAATAATTTTATTAGACTCTATGCCACTAAGAAAAGTATTAACTTTTGGATGGTGGTCACCTAAAGGACGAGTTTTATCTTTTATAACAATATCGATCGACTAAAGTGGGGTGGTTGCATCATGTGTAGAGCTCTACAAAGGAGAGAGAAGGCTTTTGTAGATTATCATATTTGGGGTGATTTGGAGTATCCTTTCTGTCACACTGAGAAGCTTCCACAAACCAACTGGTTGAATCATCCTGGACCATCTTTGGGTGGTGGTTCTGTGGCATCTCTTTCTTCTTTTTCTTTGAAGAGAATGATCTTTTTTGCTAATCCTTCTCTTTTCTCTTTATAAGATAATGTCCTCTTGGATCTTCCATGGGAAGAGATTTTCAGCATCATGTTGAGGTGCTCCAATTAGCTTTGCAAAAGACTAGGAAAAAGGTGGCAGAGGTTGAGGCTGAAATAGGATCCCTCGAAAGTAGGCTAGTAGTCAAGTAGAACCGGATCGAAGTAGCCTTACTTCAACTAACTGCATAGATGACTCCCAAGGTACTGATGCCAAACAAAAGGTGACTTAGGTGGGGGCCAAGCTGAAGGCTGCAGATGGTAGGGCTGAGGCAGCTGAACTTCAGACTTTCGAGGTTGAGAGGAAACTACAGATAGTTAGACTATAAGTTGCTGAGCTAAGAAGAGAATTTTGGGAGCAATAGAGTACAAATCCTCTATGGACTACTGAGGGAGATTGTCGAATGCTCGATTAAAAATGCTCGATAAAAGCATTTGTAAGACTTTAGGAAGTGCAAAAATGGAACCATGAAGCTCCTTCCTAACTTCATCCAACTCATCTCTAGTAAGAGCCATGCTAGGGTGTGATAAGATTTGGCAGTCATGCACCCCACATCAGAGCTAGGATAGTAGATCTCTACGTAGATCTTCTTCTTTTACTTCTTAAAACTACCTCGGAGGTGTAAGATGAGGTGGGAGTTGGCCTCCTGATTTGGATGATCCTACTAAAGTTATTGACCTTAGATAACTATTATCCGACATTCTTCTTTGGAAGTGTCATCTAGTCTTTAACCTATTTTATAATCATGTTATACTAATAAAATATAATTACTTTCATACATACCTTTTCTTTGGTCTGAATGTTTGATTTTATCTTATGGATGTTGAGGTTGGCTAGGTTGGACTAGTGCACGTGATTATGAGCTTAAGTACATGATGTCGGCCAGGCTATACTAACTAATGAATAAAAAACTATAACTATCTTTAGAAATACTTCCAAATACATGAGATCGGCCATATTAATTTAGAAAGCCTTCTGAGAGATAATCATGATATCCTTAGAGGCAGGCCAAGACAAGGTTAGCATGCTTCTTAGAGATGAGATGAAGATATGAAGCATTGAATAAGTTGAGGTAAGAGTAGAATATTTTAAGTGGATGGTTGAGATGAAGAAATTTTCATAAGAAGCTGCAAAACTAAAGTGAAACTAGAGTCTCGTAAAGATAAATCGAATAAGGCCATAATACCTAAGCAAGCTTAAAGCACCTGAGGTTGCCATGCAGACAAATAGAGAGTAGTGGATTGCGAGCCATTGTGCCTTTGATTGGTTGGATTCTTCTAGATTGCTAATACCTAGGTGATCAAGCTGATATGCTTCTTCCCAAATGAGCAAGGTTCGTACAATGATTTTTGATTGGTTGGGCTCTTCTAGATAGCCAACATTCGGGTGATTGAGTTAAGCTTATTTCTCCCTATCTGAGTCCAATTTGTACCAAAAATTTGATTCATTGGTTTCTTCTAAACAGCTAACATCTAGATGATTTAGCTGAGCATGCTTCCTCCCATCCAAGCTTGATTTGTACTAGAAATTTATTCAGTTGGATTCTTCTAGATAGCTATCATCGGATGATTGAGTTGAGTATACTTTTTTCCATCTGAGGTTGGACTGTACTAGGACTTTTGATTGGTTGGATAGCTAGCACCTAGGTGATCGTGCTGAGCTGAGTATACTTCCTCCCATCCAAGTGCACTTTGTGCAAGAACTTTTGATTGGTTGTATTTTTTGGATAGATAGCATATGAGTGATCGAGTTGAGCATGCTTCCTCCCATTCAAGTTTAATTTTGGACTAAGACTTTCCTTTCTGGAGGTTCTAGTCATTTTTGAGGTATCTCCTTAGTTTAGTCATGCTAATATTTTTTCTTTCTGAGATCTTAGTAACTCTGAAGTGTCTTCTCAACTTATTAATTGTATTGTGATTTTTCTTTCTAGAGGTCCCAATCACTTCTGGGGTATCTCCTTAGCTCAGTCATGCTAAGACTTTTTTTTTAGATATTACAGTCACTTTTAAGGTATCTTCTCAACTTAGTTATATTAAAATTTTTCTTTTTGGAGGTTCTAGTCACTTCTTGGATGTCTCCTCAACTCAGTCATGCTGAGACTTTACAGAATGCTATTTTGAGATCATTAATACAAAGAGATATAAAATTCAACATCACAACTCTTATTGTGGTCAATCTTAAGAATATTAGAGCTTGACTGTTCAGTGCTCTTCTCATCCAGAGTCCTCGATCTTTCTGGAGATTGATCCTCCCACTAAGGTCTCTTCTAATCACGAGCTTTCTCTTGTTACAGCTCCTTCATGGATGGAAGTGATCACTCGATGAGTGGTCTATTGTGGTCTTACTTATCTAGGATTTATCCATCCTGCCTATTTTTTTTTCTTTGGTTAGCAACATAGTGGCATTCCTTGGTGTCATGCCCATATCTTTGTGGAACTAGTAGAATTTGTTTGGATCCCTCTTATTGGCAAGGGTCCTCATCTTCCAGAGCCAATCAAGATACTCTCAGATTTGGATCCCCATCAGAATTTGTGCCCTCAGAGCATTGAAAAGGGGTATGTCTGTTAAACTTTTGAGGTGGGCTCTGTGGTTGCATAGTGATCCTTTTTTCTCGGCCATGCTTTCTCCTTGATTCATCTTTCTCCTCGTGGCTCTGATGTCTTTTACCATTCCTTCCTCCTAATGCATCTATATAACCTATCGTGGCCTTCTTGATGCAGATATACTTAAGTGCCTAAGAGAGTAGTTCAGCCAAGTTATTAGAGGCCTTATATCTAATGAAAAGCTGAAGCGTGAGAAGTGATCTAGTTTGGACACTCAAAGATTTTAGCATTGAATCGCTTGATATAGCTTTAAAGGAACTTATTTCCCTCTGCTTGATGGTGAGTAGATCGATGGAGTTCTTCCTTTATTTTTTATTGTTGGAGAAGTGGTCGACAAATCAGTGGCTGAGGTAGTCAAGGGAGTTGATCAACCCGACCAAAGGCTCGAAAGCCAAACCAAATAACCTTCTTGAAAATGAGCAAGAAAGCCTCACATGTCATAGGATCATTGGCTCCTTGGATTAACATGAGAGCCCTAAAGCTCTTTAGATGGTCCACTGGATCTATAGTATCATCATAGTACTCGAATTGCTCATCTTAAATTTTTTTGGTAGGGATTCCTCCATGATCTCCTTGTGAAGAGAGGCTTATGCATCACCTCTAGATCATCCTCTGCATCAACCATTTGTCCTTGTAGGGTCTTGATTGGTGTTGCATTTCTTTGATCCTACAGTAGAGGTTGGCCTCCCACCTATCGATTTCTCTCAGATAGTGCTGAGAAGAGTTGCCAAAAATGAAACTTATATTGATGGTAAAGTTAGAATAATCGCACTCTTGTTCTTGCTCAACCGCTCAGGGCTCTCAAAGTAGGGGCAATAGCTACCTTGCACTAGACCATCTAGTGGTTCAACTGATTGGCTAGTTATCAACTACTACTATAGATTCTGCACCACCATTATTAGAGTCTGCATCTGCTGAGCGAGCAGGTTAAAATGCTTGACATTGATATCTCCTGTAACTAATTGAGGGGGCCAAGATCTTGGAGAGCTATGCGAGTAATCATTGTGAGTAAGCTGAAACTTGGGGTTATGTCGTAACAACCTGCTAATGTGGTATAACAACCTAGAGATATGTTGAAGGAAAAATCATGTAGGGTATGCATGCTAGAGCAATAAAATTTTTTTGATACGTGCAGCGGAAGCAAATTAATCTAACATGTATCTATTAGATCTCATCTCATGAGATCATCCCTATCATGTTCTTAGAATTTATAGCAGCAAATAAAATTTATCAAATATAAATATGAAGATCTCATCTTCATCTTTGTGTGGATAGATATTCACCGTAGTTTGATGATCATGGATGTCTCTTTCAATTTCTTCTAGAGCTGTACAAGTATTTGACCTCTACAAGTATCCACGAGAATGATTTAGGACCCTCCTCTTTTGTTTCTTCTCTAAAAAACTAGCACGTATCTCGAAGAAAGATGAAAGTAGAAGAGAGAATGCCTTCTCTTTAAGCAAGATGCCAGCCCTTGGCATGTAGATGGAAATGCCCAACTCCTTTGGGCATGGAGGCCAAAGAAGACCCAACCTTTAGGCGTGGAGGCATAAGGAAGAGAGGAGAGGGAGAGGGCATATGTGGAGGCCAAGGGAGAGGGGAGGTGTGGAAGCTATTGGCTTAGGATTTAGAGATCACATCTCAAGATCTTTTTACAGGCCAAAAGGAGTCCTACTTGATTTAGGATTCGATTAAATTACATCCTTATCTCATAAGGAACCAAAACCAACTCCTACTAAGACTCATGGGCGCCTCCTACTTGCCCTTATTGGCATCAAAACTTGATGGGGCGTGCATCCCATCTAGTTCTCCCAATCCTTGTCACATAAGGCCAAGGGGGGCACCAACAGTTGGCGCCCCCTAGATCCAATCCAATTGGGCACGAGCCCAATTTCTTCCAACTTCAAGTATGATAGAAAATCAACTCTTGGCTGCCTATATTGCATGCAATTGACTGGGTTCAATCCCCATCTCATAGGGATTAAGTCTAAAAATGATTTGGATTTAACCATGTACTAGCATAGTATTCCTAACCTAATAGAATTTCTCAAATCCTTAACCCAGTTGATCCATGTGAGTCCAATTGCTCAATCCTATACCAATTCTCTTTATGTGTGACCCCATAGATACAATTCTGTCTGATAGTAGGATATATTGTGACCTCGATCAATAATATCATCGAAACTTTTTTAATAGATTGGAACCTTTTCAAGTCAGCTGATTTAAGAATTATTGATCATTTAAATAATTCTCAATTGGTCTCATAATTCACCAGTGATATCTAGCAGTATGTAGTGACAATCCAGTACAATTGAATAGATGAACCTCTAGGTGTAGTTGTCTTATGATTCAATTTTTCTATCATGAATTTCAATAAGACTATGGTTATGGATAACTCATCAATCTGATCTTGTCGTGTGTAAGATTCAATCAACTTGAGTTCTTAGTGAAATTTTATGAAAACTTCTTTCCATCATTCATACTTGCTATGATCATGAACTTTCGAACTCAATTTCATGATCCTCATAGGACTTCTTCTTTATTATCAGGGTCAATTTTCTTATCTATATGTACATTCTATTTTTATAATGAACCTACTGTAGTCAACATACATTTCAAAGTTCTGTATAGTTAGAAGATCGAGTTATAGTATAGTCAAAATATAGCAACCTCATTGTGAACAGCTGAGACATCGCAGATTTGAGAACTATTCACACTACTGCAGCATCGAGTATGTCACGATGAGAAGATAGATATCTAAGTGACTACTTAAGTTGATCATGTTCGATACTCTTATTCTCTAATAATTAGCACCTACACTCTCGCTCAATGTTTCATACTGTAGATTCGAGACTCATCTATCCCTATGAAAGTGATCTATGTACCAATCTATTTGGATCAATCACCATCTCTGTGATGATCCTACGGTCGGGAGTAGTTTACGAATTAACCATCAATAACACATTTTAAATTTTTAACTCTTAAAAATATGTGTCATCATCTTACTAATTCATTAGACAATTCATAGACACATCATATAATATGAATGGATAAATAATCTGAATTTTATTTTATTAATAAGTTAAAATTATAAACTATGTCCTTAGAAAAATTATATGTGTCGGCCTAATTGACTTTCAAGGCATACATCTAACATATATTGCAATTGCTTGACAAATAATAAAATTTACTACAAGAAAAGAATATTTTTACAATAAAATTATTTACGACACAAGTATTTTCATCACTACTAATTGCATTTATGATGAAAAATAAAATTGATAATAAATAATAAAATATTTATGATAAAAATAATTTTTCATCACAAATAGTTACTTATCAGTGATAAAAAAATTATTTCACTATAAATATATATTATTTATGATAAATATTTTTATCATAAATAATACATCATTTATTTTAATTTTAAATTTTTAAATATTCATGATAAAAATATTTTCATCATAAATTATTTAAGTATTTATGATGAAAAATATTTTTTCATCGATAATAAGTTTATTCTCAATGAAAATATTTTCATCATCAATATTTAAAAAAAATAAAAAATTTAAAAATTAAAATTATAGATTATTTGGGATAAAAATATTACATTATAAATAATTGAGTATTTATGATGAAAAAAATTTCTATCATAAATACTTGATTATTTATAATGAAAATATTTTCGTAAGTAGTTTAAAAAAATTAAAAATTACTCATTATTTGTGATGAAAATTTTTCATCATAATTTTTTTTATGATGAAAAAATTTTCATCATAAATAATTAATTATTTATGATGAAAATATTTTCATCATCAATAGTTAAAAAATTAAAAATTAAAAAAAATTAAAAGTTACTCATTATTTATAATAAAAAATTTTATTGTAAAAAATAGTTTTTATGATAAAAATAAAATTTTCATCATAAATACTCGATTGTTTATGATAAAAATATTTTCATCATCAATATTTTAAAAAAATAATAATTAAAAAAATCAAAAGTTGCTAATTATTTATGATGAAAATTTTTTATCATAAATAAATAATTTTTACGATGAAAATAAAATTTTTATCATAAATACTCGATTATTTATGATAAACATATTTTCATCATCAATATTTAAAAAAATTAATAATTAAAAAAAATCAAAAATTGCTTATTATTTGTGATGAAAATTTTTCATCATAAATAATCAAGTTTTTACGATGAAACTTTTATTTTCATCGTAAATACTTTTATTTATAATGAAAATATTTTAATCATAAATATGTAAAAAAATTAAAAATTTAAAAAATTATAAAATTTAAAATTTTGATTTTATGTAAGATAATTGTATCTATTTTTTGTAGCAGCAGTATACATCTTTTATTCTTTTATATAGTAAAGAAGCAAATGTGAGTTATAATCTAGACTGAATTTTTTGTTTAAAAAAATCATATGAAAGTGGATGATATTCATGAATTAGAATGAATAGATATTTTTGAATAAAATAAACTATATATTTATTTACGATATAAAATTTATCTGTTCATCGCTGTTACTGTTACTAATGATATCAATGAATCTTTTTGATGGAGTGTCTACCTTAAGCTGTATGAAAAGAGCTTCCTTTCATGTAGAAACTATATAGCTAAGTAGCGCATTCTAGGATGCATACAATATATGAGTTTTGATGGTCACATAATTTTTGATGAATTTTTCAAGTTCGATCCACATATGCATGCAATATTCGAGCTTCTGGACCTCTAACTTTCTATCCCTACTCTATCATCCAAATCTCAATCTTGATGGATTTCTCTCACGATCTCAGAATCACTGTAATATTCTCGTACTTTGACTTTCGAAATGAGGACTCCAAGAAGAAGACGAGCTCCTTAGAGATCAAAAATCTTAAAACTATCGATCTCCCATAGTATCTATTCCATTGCGAAAGTCGAAAAGCTATTCTTATAATAATTATTAGCGACATAAATTGAACTTTTCATCGTAATTATATTTTTTATGTACATAATTTTTTTTGAATTTTTTTTTTTTGAAAAAAAATTATAAATTAACTATTTATATAATTTTTTTGATTAATAAAAAATTAATTTTTTTGATGAAATTATTTTGAAAAATTTGTTTAGACCAAAAATTTTTTAGATTAAAAAAAATTAATTTTATTTTTCATCATGAATATTTTTTAATATTATTTTTTGTTAAATTTTTTGGATGAAAAATTTTTTTGATAGAAAAAATCCAAAATTAATTTTTATAAAATTATTATTGAAAAAATATTTAATTATTAGCAACGTAAAATGAATATTCATTGCAAATATTCTTTAAATTTTTTTATAAAATTTTTTAAGAAAATATATTTACAATGTAAATTTATTTTTTATCAGTAACCATATTTTAAAAATATTATTTTAATCAATTATTGTGAATAAAAATTTATTAATGAAAAAAAAATTTATTAGCGATGAAAAGATGTTTTCATCAAAAAAACTATTTTAAAAATAATTTTTTTAATTTTTTTGAAGAAAAATTGTTAGAAGAAAAAAAAATAAAATTTTTTGGTGGTATTTGTTAGCAACGGAAACTATATTTCCATCGCTAATAATCTTATTAATGATGAAATTTTTTGTTCATCGTCAATAATTTATTTTTGGATAAAATTTTTTTAGAAAAAAAAATTTTTAGTGAAAAATTTTTTTAGCTGAAATTATTGACGATGAAAATAATTTTTTATCATTAATAGTTCTACGTTAATTGGACATCAACTCGATGTCCCTTCACGCAAAACCCTCTTTCTTCTCCCCTCTCTCCCCTCTCCCCTCTTCGAGCTCTCCGCTCCCCTCTCCTCTCTCCGACCGAGATCTCCCTCTCCCCTCTCCGACCGAGATCTCCCTCTCCCCTCTCCCTCTCCGAGTTCTCCCCCCTTCTCTTCCCGCCGGCGAGCGCATCTCCATCATCACCACCACTGTTGCCGTCCACAACGTTGTCGTGGGCTTCTCCGATGCTGTCATTGCCGTCCATCAGAGGTAAGGGTTCTTCCCACCTTTTTTTTGGTTGATTGGGCCATCAGGGGGCAGAGGGGGTTGCGGGGGTGGGCGGCCGGGGGCGACACGAGGGCCGGGGGTTCGAGGGGCGGAGGGGGTTGCTGGGGGGGACGGTCGGGGGCGACACGAGGGCGAGGAGGCGGCTGTGGGCGACCGAGGGCGACACTGGGGCGGGGAGGGGGTTGGCCGGCGGAGGGGGTTGTAGGGTGGGGGTGGGCGGCTGGAGGTGACACGAGGGCGAGGATGGGGTCGGGGGGCCGTTGGGGGCGACACAGGGGTGGGGAGGGGGCTGTGGGCCGTCGGGGCCGACAAGGGGCCAAGGAGGGGGTCGGTCGGTGGAGGGGGTTGCAGGGGTGGGGGTGGGCGATCAGGGGCAACACAGGGGCGGAGATGGGGTTGGAGGGTGGCCAGAGGTGACATGAGGGCGGGGAGGGGGCCATGGGCGGCCATGGGCGACACGGGGCCAGAGAGGGGGTCATCCGATGGAGGGGGTTGCAGGGGTGGGGGTGGGCAGTTGGGGGCGGGAAGGGAGCTATAGGCGACCGGGGCCAACACAGGGCCGGGGAGGGGGTCGGTCGGGGAGGGGTGGGTGACGGTGGGGAGGGAGAAAGGGAAGAGAGAAACGAGGGGGAAAAAAATAAAAAAATAAAAAAATAAAATATTAATCAAATATTTTATTATTTGATTAATAAAAATAAAATCTGGATCACGATCCGAATTGGATCGAGGTCGGGATCCAGTTTGAGATCTCGAATCGAGTTGGGATCCAGATTGGGTTTTGATTAGGATCCAAGTTGGGATCCAGGTCGTGGGGGGTTGGAGAGGGCGGCGGGGCCGCGGGGGTTGGGTCGCGAGGGGTGGGTGACAGTGGCAACACTGTGGGAGTGGGGTTTGCAGGGGCCAAGTCCAGGTGGTGCAGGGTGGGTGACGGCACTGGTGCCATGGAAGCGGGGGTCGTGGGCGATCGAGTCCGAAGCTCATTTAGTGAAAAAAATATTTTTAGGTAAAAAATATTTTTTTAAAAATAAAAAAATATTTATTTTTTTTAGGTAAAAATATTTTAGAAAAAAATAAAAAACCATCAGGCTCTTGGGATTGAGTTTCGTGTTATTATTTTGTGTTACTATTATTTTGCGTGCTCAACTATTTATAGTTTATTTTATATTTATTACATAAATTTTTTAGTATTACTATTAAAATTTATAAATTTTTTATTACTTTTGCTTATTATAATTTAATTATTTTATATACTATTTTTATATTTTTATTTATTATAATTAAATATAAAAAATATTTTATTTTAAAAAAGCTCTATTAAATTTTTTGATGAAAAATTTCAATGTAGAGTTACTCTTTTTTGATAAATTAGAAATCCATCTTTGAATGTATATTCAGAAATGGTAGTTAAATTGTATTGAGCCATAGATTCTCGTTCAAGAGTCGATCTTAATCGAGATTGACTCTTGGATGTCCTGTATTAGAATTTTTTAAAAAAATAATAATCTTATTATTGTTAATAATTGATATTTTATTTCGTTATGTGGTATTCAGCAGTTATCTATCCATTGTTCTTTAGGTATATGGTGGATAGGGTGCGTAGGCACCATATTCACGTCGTATACTTGGAGAACTATGGAGAGATACTGTCAAAATTTTTATAATAATAAAATAAAATATCGACTAATAATAAAGTATCTGTACTTTACGAGTGACCCACACAATATCCGGCTTGATTTAGTGACAGATGGATTTAATCCCTTTGGCAATTTGAGTACTTCTTATAACATGTGGCCTGTGATGCTAGTTGTATATAACGTGTTACCTTGAAAGTACATGAAAGAATCATTTATTTTTATGTCACTGTTGATTCAGGGTCTGAAAGTATTAGGTAATAAAATTGATGTATATCTACGATCGTTAATCGATGATCTGAAGGAGCTATGAAAAATTGGAGTACAGACATATGATCCTGTGAGTCGAAAAAAATTTTAAGTTGCATGCTTTGATTTTTTGGTCCATAAATGATTTTCTTGCATATGAAAACTTATTTGGATGGAGCACCAAAGGATATTTGGCATGTCCAATATGCAACGAGGATGCATCCTCCTTACATTTAAAGCATGGATGGAAAATATGCTTCATGGGTCATCGACGGTTTCGACCTGCTAATCATTCTTGAAGGATCTGTTACAATCAATACTTTGATGGTAAGTCCGTCCGGCATTCGCCACCTTAGGAGTTAAGTAGAGCAGAAGTTTTAGAACAACTTGAAGTCATCGGAAACGTCCAAGTTAAAAAAATATCGGGTACTCACAAGCAAAAGCATACTGAAGCTGAGTTGAATTGGATGAAACGAAGTATTTTTTTCGAACTATCATATTAGAAGCAGCTACTACTTCGTCATAATCTAGATGTGATGCACATTGAAAAAAATATTTGTGATAATATCATCGGTGCAGTATTGAACATCTCAGAAAAAATAAAGATAGTTTGTTGAGAATCCGACTAGAGTTGCATTTAGTTTATTGAGGTGATAGATTTTTTATGCCACCTGCATGTTATTCATTGTTTGACGAAGAAAAGAAGAGTTTCTGTGGATGGTTTAAAATCGTAAAGTTTTTTGACGCATATGCTTCAAATGTATCACGGTGTGTTGGCAACAATGATGGTAATATCTCTGGCATGAAAAGTCATGACTCCCATGTGATGATGCAACGCTTGCTTCCTATGGTCATCCATGGCTATTTGGGTGGTGATGTTCAAACTGCATTGATTGAGTTGGGAGTGTTCTTCTGAGAACTATATTACCGAAAATTGAAGATTAACTTACTTGAGAAGTTTGAGAAGGATATCGTGCTCATTTTTGTAAATTAAAAAAAAAATTTTCACCATCATTTTTTGATGTTATGGTAGACCTGGCTATTCATTTTTCAAAAGAAATTCTTTTGGCCAGACTAGTACATTATCGGTGGATGTATCCTATTGAAAGGTAAAAAAATTGTACGTACTTTATCATATCAGTTATAAGATATAAATATATTTTTAAAATTTAAATTTATTTTTATTTATAAATTCTTGTATATCTTAAAAAAGTATGTGCGCAATAAAGTACGTCCTGAAAGATCTATAGCGGAAGCATACGTAGCTACGGAGTGTGTCACATGTGCTTAATATATCTTGACGATATTGAAAGAAGATTCAATTGTACAGATCGTAATGCAGACATTAATAGGGTGATAATAAACCGACACTGTCTATATTTAAACAAATGGTTCGACCCATTGATGGAAGGAGATATGAATTTATGGATATGAATGAGCTATCCAAGGCACAATTCTACGTTCTAAATAATTATGAAAAAATTAAAATTTTATCGAGTAAGTACCATCTTAGCATACTGTTTAATATTTTAAGTAATTTTTTTATATCAATGTAAAACTAAAAATCATAACTTGTTGTAGTGAGCATAAGAGTATACTATGCAAAGAGAATAATACGGATGCTGATGATCGACATAAAAGAAATTTACAAAATAATTTGGTGACGTTATAAGTTGCACTAGCAATATGTTATTTTTAATAATTATAGAAATAATTATTTGAACCAACATAATTTTTTATATTATGGTGTAGATGAAATATAAGTATTTCAATAAAGAAGAGGATGCGACCGATGAATTGTATAATTTAGTATGTGATCCCGATCGAAGGATTAACCACTACACATCCTATATTATTGGAGGATGAGATTTCACACAAGGGAGTTTAAGATGCAACAACGGATCTAGAATAGTGAGATTGCTACGATAGGATATGAAGAAGAAGAAGAGGTTGAATATTATGGTGTACTGATAGATGTCATAGAACTGAAGTATGGGTCTAGTAATTCTGTATTCTTATTTTAGTGTGAATGATAGGATATTAGCAATAAAAAGATCGATATTCATATTGATCCACACTTTATCGGTGTAAACTTTGCACAAACATGGTACCAGAATGAGCCGTATATATTAGCAACTCAAGCGAAATAAGTAATATATTTGAAAAATCTAAAGTATCAAGATAATTGGTATATCGTACAAAAAAAATACCTAGAGATATATATGATATACCAACTCGATTAAAGATGGACAAACATTAGCCGAATTTTTTGTTAATGAAGAACTTGTAACAGCTCCTTTAAATAGGACTGATCTACCGTCCAACGAAGTTGAAGCTGATTTGTATTTAATCTTGATGAGTTGAGGGCGACGATCAGTTCATAAATGATGATGAGATAGAAGACGATACATATGTCGATTATTGTGATTCGGAGGAGGACCTACACATTGAAGAAGATATGAATATTGATGAATAGATCTATATTCTTTGTTCGATCTTCTTTTACAATAATGGTATGCGATATAATTTTATTTATTAGAATATAATTTATTTATTATTATTATTATTTAATATTATATTCATTTATATGTCAAGAATTGCAGGTATGGCACCGGAGACAGACGACGATGTTTGCATTCGCAGTCTATCCTAGAGGCTGAGGCACCTTCATCGATTTCCACTATCGCACCAGCTCCGTCGTCAGAGGGTCTTGCACTGGCAGTTTGAGTGAGGTAGGTCCGAGTGGTATTATTATATTTTTTATATAATAAAATTTATTTTTTTATTTGGATAGCTATCATACTAATAATTTATTTATTGTTGTTTCAGGTCAGTCTCTACCAGTGGTGAGGTGAGGACGAGATCCATCGAAGAATCTCGCTCTAGAGCATTGGAGATGCAAGCACTCGTGACAGCATCTTCGTATTGAGCTACCATCCGGCTACATCAAGCCCATTAGGGGATGGTGTGAGCCATGGCAGACCGAGCTGGGCATCATATGCCGCAGCTATACCCTATGATGTTTCGATTGGCGTCACGTTGTACGGGCTTAGAGAGAGATTTTTTACATCCAGTTATAGATAAAATAAATTATATTATGAATATTTAATTAGCATGGTATTCTTCTAATATATGTTATTGGCAGGACGTATTTGATATTATTGATTTTGAGGAGGATCACGTGCGACGAGCTATGGATGCTCATTTATGTTTCTATTTCAAAGAATATCGCCATCGTATCCATCAACATTGGTACCATGTGATGCAGGATCATAGGGTGGAGGCAGCACGACAGCGGCCTTATGACAGCATCACTATGGATGATTGGACTCTTATATGCCGGCATTACGAACATCCGGCATATCAGATTACACATCTATTTTTTTTTTTGAGTTTAATGATTGAATCATTTATTCTTAAATTCAATTTGTTACCTACTAATTTAACTGTTAACTGTACAAAAATGATGTATCCAGAATGTCGCGAATCGGGCGAGACAGATCCTATCGTATTGTGGGGGTTCGAGGTCGTTCGCTTGTCATATGGAGTAGATGGTAAGTAATTTCTAATTAGTTTATTTTAACTCTCTAACTATTTAAAAAATTTTTAATTAATTATTCTCAAATTGCAGAGAGATATGAGAGTGGTGAGCTTCCTGATAGGATCGATATCTACCAGCGGATCCATCAACGACAGTCAGAGGAATGGACGACGGAGAGCCAGAGCTTTTTGTAAATTTTTTTAATTATTTTTTTTATTCACAGTTTGATTTTTAGTATGAAATTAAAATAGCTATAATTTTAATTTTCAAGATCGTATGATAGGCATCAGATCCCAACCTATCTCTGAAGGCTCGACCGCATCTACATATGATGAGATCTGTGATCAGGTGCTTGATACAAAACCTTGTTATATTAGGGGTCTAGGACATGGGATCAGTGTTCCCTCATCCTCATGCTCGTTCAGGTCTAATATTCATGCCGCCTGTGATGCTCGACTGACGGAGGTGTAGAGGCAGCTGAGCAACGAGCTGATAAGTTGACTGTATGCATCAATGAGTACAGTGACTCCAGATCTAAATGATGGAGCAGATAGCGCAGATAGAGTAGATGATGCAGCTAATGAGGCAGTAGTAGGCCGGTCCGAGCTCTTTCTAGCGCTCTCTTTCTCTAGTCCGTTACCCTTCTGCAGATGCCAATACTTGACGGTCTCTTTATGTAGCTTTTTATTTTTATTTTAGACCTCTTATAATTTTAATTTAATATAATAAAATGATAAAATTTATTTATGAATTTATTGTATGAATTTTTTATTTTTAATTTATAAAAAATATTATAAATATAAATTAAATATATATATTTATAAATTATATTTAAAAAAATATGTGTAAATTTTTAGCGATAGAATTATTTTTGATGAAATATTAGTTGCCAAAAAATATATTAGTGATGAAAAATTGATTGTAAATAAATTTTTTAATAAATTTAAAAATATTAAAATTTTATATTAAATTAATAGTGATGAAAATATTTTTTTCATAAATAATTGATAATTTATTAGTGACAAAAATTATGTTGGCAATTGATATATTTATGATGAAAAATTTACGTCTCTAATAGTTTTTTTAAATTTAATTTTTATAAAAATTTTTAATTAAATTATCATCACTATTAATTATTTTTTTAGGGACATAATATTTCATCATAAATTATTATTTTTTATAATTAAAATTTTTCATCATAAATAGTTTTCGAAAAAAAAAATTTTAATAATGAAAATTTTTAGTCTGTAATATAGATTATTGACGATGAAATTTTTTTTTTATCGTAAAAAATTATCAACGATATCATTATTTGCGACAAATATTAGCGATGATAATTTCATCGTTAATAATTATTATCGATGAAAATTTATTATTAATGATGAATTTTTTGCATCGTTAATATCCTGTTCTGTGGTAGTGTTGCCAAGACCTCATGCATATCTAGGCAAATAGGTTGCTGTCTCTATTGTGAGAAGATCCTACTTAGCTTGAGTTGATTATCGAGCTGATTGGTTGCTTGGCTAAGTCAACAGGCTTCAACTATTGCTAGTTTTGGTTTGCTCATCGTAGCTTTTGGATCGGCTAAAGGGCTTTGATCAGAATGCCTTAGAGAATTTTTAAATATCCCTAGGTTACCACATACATCATCGATTAGATGATTCTAATTATGCCACATTATCTTTATTTGGACTATCATTTATTGCCACATCAATAATTACAGACTCCGATAATTTTTGTACATGTTTCGTTATTTTTAAGCCCTACTAGAAGGTGCATCCAGCGAATGGCTTGGATGGGGAAAGATATTTTGGAAATAGAATCTTGAATATATTCCTTCTCGTGCAGTCACACTTATGGGGAGTATTTAAATATCAAGTGAGATCTTAGATCATGAGGTGATAATTGAGGTAGTATTATTTTAAATCATAAATATTTTTGTAAATATCTAACTTATCTTATTGTACTTATCTATTTAATCATTTTCTTCCACTTGAATTATATTTGAAACCATGGAAAGTAAAAGCGCATATATTCAATATATCTTGAAATAACTCGCTTACCAAATAGCTGAATTTAAGTTTGTAGTTTGTCATAGCTTAATTGTTTGCTAGGAATTCAATTTCAGTATACTGTGGTGAACAAACATTAATTTGAATGTTTGATTAGTGGGGTATTTAGTGCACTGTTGTACTTCCTTGAAATACTTCTAATACTTTCATGCTTATCTCCTTCCTTTGAATATGGTGGAGTACTTATTCTTGCTAATCTCTTGTCTAAATCATCAAATGTTGTTAATTAAAGTATCACTTGAGTTCTTGAATTTTTTAAAAGAAATTGTATAAAACCATGTAAGGTTGCTCATGCAAACTAACATACTTAGGCCATCTTCGATGAGAAGAGGAAAAGAAAAAATGGTTGATGATTGCCTACATGCACTAAGTACCTCATGAAATAGTTCCAAATCCAATCTTGTTTGGAAAGTTTACAAAAAAAAAGAGAATAATCTCAAATTAATCTAAGGGATTTTATGGATGTTTCTTTTTGTTATTATTTCTTATCACCTAGTAAATATTGGGGTCAGACATATAAATTTACTTCGTATGCTAAACTGTGAGCCTAAAAGGTGCCTATATATTTTTTCCCTTTTTTGATAGAGAAGAGAGAGCCATGCTTTCCTTGGAATAGAGACACCCATATAACAAGAGCACAAAAGTGTTCCAAGCCTATTAGTGCAGCCATTATTTTTCTAGAAAATATCTTGGTTCATAGAGATGGCCTTATCAACCAACTAGTCAACCAATCTGTTTCCTTCCTCATAAATGTCTGTGGCATCAAAGCTTATGAGAAAAGATGACAACTGCCATTTATCCTATATAACATGATGAAAAGGAATAGAATCCTCGAAGGCACGGATTAGTAGTAATCCAAGATATAACTATGGATGAGTGACCCTCCAGCCAAGTATTGGAATATTGGTAGTGTTCAATTGTTTGCCTCTAAGGTTTTGTTAGGGACACGATACAAGGTTGGGAAATAAACCCTACTCTAAGGACATGTTAGTATAAGCGTGAACAACAAAATTTGCTCCTGATCTGTGCTGCCTCAACCCACCATTAAAATTGGTCTTCATCGCAGGGCACCAAGAGATTAAAATGGAGGATTTTGGAGGTAAGAAAGAACTCTTAGAGGTCCCTAGTGAATAGGCGATGAAGGTACATTAGATGAGGGAAGAGACACTTACTCCTACATAGTTCTAAGATCTTCGAAGATATTTTAAACCCCTATTTATTATGAGCTCACCAGATAAAATATGCCCTGTAGCAAATGATGATAGCATCAACTTTTAATTGGATTAGTGAAGCAATTTTTTAGTGCTTCAACAAAATCCTCTCTGTTGTGCCAAGATAGGATAGTATTGCACATGCCGGTAGATTCATCTCTAACTTTTTCAAAGCATTGTTGATAGTCAATTTAATAAGCAATTTCTTAGTGAAGTACTTAGTTCGAGCAAAACTTATCTCATGCCATGATACACATACTTCATATCTAGTTCAATAGTCATTTGGTGTATTGGAAGCCTTGGCTTTTCATATATAAGGAATGCATTAGAACATATGCAAACCATAGATTGTTGGAGATAGTCCTCTATGTCTAGAAACTAGCTTGTTCCAATCCTATAATGTTGGATATGAGAAGTTTAGGTCTATTAACCAGAATTTTTGCAATGACCTGGTCAAGCATAGTGCAAAGATTGATAGACTTTAAGTAAGTAGGTTTAAAAGGATTATCCACCCTAGGATAAGAGCAATTAAAGTAGTCTTCCTAGGTGCAAACATATAACCCATCTCAATGAAATAGAGCCTTAAGTATGTTATTCTTTATGATCTGCCAATAAGAAGTAAAGAAGGTTGATGGAAAATGATTAAAGCCTAGAGCTTGATCAGGATTAAGAGACTTCAGAGTGTACTCAATTTTAGGAATGGTAATAGATCTAGTTAACCAAGTATTTTCATCTACAGTGACAGGATAACAAGTAGCCTGAATAGCATCAACTATTAAGGGAAGAATAGGATTTCATCTGATAAAAAATAATCATACATGTCACGCTTCGAACCTTCATCCAGTCAGCCATGAGATATTGACGCACTCTCTAGGCTAAAGTTGTAGAAAACATACAAGGCCTTAAAATCTGTTACAACCTCAATACCATAAAGAATAATGATCTAAATTCATATCAATTAGCAAAACTTATACAATTAGAAATGCAATTATCCTTCAATCATCCGATAGGTAATAATCATGTTCTATCTGTCCATCTTTCACCCATGAAATTCAAAACACAGCTAAGGATAAGCATCCTGCAACTTTGAGAAAAAAAATAGAATTGAGGGGTGAGCTTTAAAAATAATAGATATAAGAATCTCCATACACTCATACCAATAAAAAATATAATTAAAAAATAATAGATAAATATTATCAAGAGAAAACATTAGACATGAAATCTCGTTCAAGTATCCGGTATAACACAATACTGATATATGCAAAATCATCATATATCATTAAATATTCATCTTTTTCAAAAATAATATCCCACAAATGTATCATTAAGTAAAACCCTTTTTACTTAATTATGGTTTCATGTCTTATCATCTCATGTCTCATTAATATCATTTGGATCAACCTACAATTATCTTTAGAATTTTAGACTAATCATAATCATATTCTATACTACATTCTTGTCCTTGACAGAGTTGTTATTAGTACTATGTTCTTGCCCATGGCGGGCTATGCTTAGAGCCACGTTCTTATCCATGATGAAGCATTTATAGTATCATGTTCCTGCTTATGATGAGGCTATTTACATTACTATATATTTCTGTCCACGGCGGACTATTTATAGTTTAATGTGGTTAGTCCAAATACCTCTTTCTTGATAATTAATTTATTAGATCTCAACTATGTTAAAAAATATTGTATCATATTATGTCTTTTCAAAATTTTCAATAGCCGGTATCATAATCCATACTATCTGAAAAACTATCAATATTTGACACAAATATATAATATGAAAAATATAGATAATCATACCAACAATATAAAATAAATAGCTACGAGAAATCAAAATTATGTAATACATAATTAAGCATATATACCAATGTTCATTTCCAAGAACCCTTACCTCTATCAGCAATCAACTCAGAGGCAATGCTGCCCATTCATACCTAACATGTCCATTTAAAAATCAATATAAAACATCTTATCCTTGATCAATCCTTAGTAATAATAATTAATAAATCATTGCTAAGTTCTTGATTCAAAATCTCTGATGCCTAAGTTACTTTCATCCTAAATTTCTTGATCTTATCTAATACATGACTAATTAAACAAAAAAATTAGGAAGTTACCTTGATTTAGGGATCAAAGCATAAATCCTTTAACTCAATGTCTTCTGTCTAGTTGATCCTTTCCCTATGGCATCGAATCGATATCCTAAAAGTTATAATAATTAGAACTAATTATAAGGCAAATCAAGGACACAATAAAGTAGGTAACAATACCCCATAACTTGAGCAGTTTCGATCAAGATAACCAATGGATCATGAAATAAGTAGGCCAGAGCAAGAAAGGTAAGATAGAGTCATCAATGATAAGGTTCAAGGATGCTCAACATAGACAATGAAAGTTAACGATCATAGAGAGCACGTCCGTAACCTTCTACTAAGGTTAGCCCAAGATCTCCAGAGTAGAGATGAATCCTCTACTAGATCCCTTAATCAGGTAGATAGAGGAGAGTAGTAGAGAGAGAAAGAAAGATAGAGGAGAGAGAGAAGCAAGAGAGAGAAAAGAAATAAATAATAAGGAAAGTGATCATGCTCTTTGATCTAGTTGAGGAAAATCAAGGGATGGCCGGTGATGGTGGAGACATCCACTCAGGCACGACCTTCAAGAAAGATCTGATGCTAGTACATCGGCCATGGTGGTCACGATTATGAAAAAAAGTGCCATCAATATATCAGTCAAAATAGGAAAAATCCATAACTTCTAGCTCATCTAGTGGTAATTAAAGCTTGCTATGGTAGCAGAGCTCACTGGGAGCTCATTTAAAACATGGAGAGGGTCTCACCCAACTCATGGCGAAACAAAAAAGAAAAAATAAAGAACTAGAGAAAATAGGAGATGCCGTATTTGACTAAATATGATGATTGGCTGGTTGTAATAAGGCCAGTGACTAGGGTCATCAACAGATACAAAAAATAGAGAAAGATCCTTAAGGGTAGAGCAATACCTCCACTTCGGTGCGGTGAACAATGGTGACTTGTCATGGAATCTCAATGAAAAAATCAAGGGACTTCAACAAATTCTTTTGTAGGTGGTTGATCGGATTTAGGCGAGTTGCCAAGGAAAAAGGCAAGGCTTTTTATAGGCTACATCCAAGACTTTCGTCGGAGTCTGACAAGCCCTAGGATTCCCTTCTCCATCATAATTGGAGAGGAGGAAGAATTTGATCAGGAGCCTTTCTTCCGATCACACATGCTGAGTTCATGTAGGCAGATTAGATGGCCAGTTCAAGCCTTTTAAGTGGACCAGGCCCAAAAACATGGGTTCTCATATTTTCTCCATCTTAAAATATATTTATTCTCAAAATTAACTTGCTTAAGGCTCAAACTTTGAAAATACCCAATCCTTTAGTCATGTTTAACTTCTACGTTTCTCTCTCAAAGTGCTTACTCCATAAAGTCTTAATATAGCGAAATTATGTTACATTCTAAAACTTGATCCTTTCATCTATCATACATATCAAATTCTCTTGATCCCTTTTAAAAGAACACTAGCCTTCCAACCTTGGATTAAAATATCATAATTTCTTGGCCATAAATTTTATTGTTTTTGATTAGTTTCACATAGAAGTCACAATCAGCCCAATCTACCCTTAATAGAAGGCTTGGGTATCGAACAATTCTCATGATCCATAGTCTTCTTTCTTTTCTTAACATCTTCCATGTTTAATGATTAATTTTAGAAAAACCTCAAGTCACTTCAAATAGGTGGAGTAACAATGCCGTAGCTAGATATATGTCAAAACATTCAAGATTTGAGCCTAACCAAAGAAACATTAATCCATTAATGCTAAATTTGAGATGTCGAAAATTCTTCTCAGTATTTTCTATAATAGGAGAACCCATAGGTAAAAATTTATATAGTTATATTAAGATTAGCCAAAGAATCGATAACATTCTCCTTCTCCTTATAGATAAAATCCCTTCTCCTTATAAATAAAATTCTCCTTTACTAGAAAATCGACTCATTATAATTTCTGAATCAAATAGTTTATATTTCTAATTAGCTTCAAAATGACTCGGCCCACTATGCTTCCATTGCAGACCATTTATCGAATTCTCTAGGTTCACTATATGAATCCGATAAAATAATTTTTCTTCACATTGATACTAAGAAGATCTAAAATTTTTAACGTTTTACGTCGAACTAAAGCTAAAATTTTTGGTCTTTTTGTTCTTACTATGCCTCGAGTATACCACATACAGGTTATACTTGGAGCCACTTTCTATTTTGAAGCCATTGCATAAGCTTCACCGTCCTTTCGAGACTTAATACCTCGGGGCTAGTTTGAATTAACCCTGTCTTCCTTGACAAAATAATTAAACAATTCTAGATCAACTTTTCTCTTGAAAAGTTAACTTCAAACTCTAATAAATTATATGACTCCAACTCAATGCCCTTATGAGTAGAATCAATCATGTCATTTCTCATAGGGCTCTTTTCACTGTGATATCGAGCATCTATCAACAAATCTATTTAAAATCTTATCCTTTCTATGTTAAACTCATATAAGTTTTTTAAAACCAATTTCTCCACTCAATACAATAATAATAGCAAGATACCCTAGATTAGCTTATAAATCTTAACTTTGACTAGAAAATCTAACACATCCACTATCTCTAACAAATATAAGGAAGTTCAAGCAATTCAATCTAAAGATTGCAATTTAAATTATCATATATCCCATCAAGATATATATGCCATATCCTCACAATAAAATCTAATCCGCCAATAGAGAATTGCATATATTTGAGTATCACAATATGTTTTCCTCTACATGCCAATTTATTCATAATCCACATGCAAGTTCAATCCTTGAAGAATATTCCTGGCTAGTATCATGAAACTCTTTTTTAGGCTATACCCCAAATAATTTGTTGATAAACCCAAAATTTGAAATCAGATAATCAATAACAAAACAAGAAAACTATATGATTTATACCCACATCAAATTTGGTTTTCCAAGTCACTTAAATAACAATTAACTAAGTACAATGACACAACATAATATCCTATACCCATATCAAATTTGGGATTCCAAGTCACTTAAATAACAATTAACTAAGTACAGTGACGCAATATAATATCCTAATATCACATTATATTTCATAGTCAAAAGCCCCTTACACTCATCTTAGGCCAATCTCACCATTGAGGTCATATACAAAATCATGCAACTATTTTGCACTCATCATACACCAAACCTTAGGCACAAATTGTATCATAATATCTAGAGATCTAAAATCTAAATTTTGAATTCATTTATGCGGCTTCTATCATATTCCTAGTGGTCATAACTTGAAACACAAATACCACTTAAGTCACAGTCTCAAGTGATTATAACCTAAGTTTTGATACCACTCTGTTATATTCCAAACCTAGCACTTAAGGTTAGCCATATGACATGGCCACACACTCTCTAGGATAAAGTCTTAGAAAATATGTAAGGCCTTAAAATCTATAACAACCTCAATACCATAAATAATAATAGTTTCTATTCATAACAATTAGCAAAACTTGTATAATTACAAATGCAATCATCCTTCAATTATTTGATAGGTATCAATGATATTCTATCTATCTATCCTTTCATCCATAAAATTCAAACCATAGCCAAGCATGAGCATCCTACGACTCTAACAAGAAAAAAAGAATTTGGGGATGAGCTTTATAGTCCAATAAAAATCTCATACATTCACACTAATATAGAAATATAATTTAAAAATAATAAATAAATAATATCAAATAAAAAATATAAATCATAAAATCTCATGTCAAGTATCTAGCATAACACAATACTGATATATGCAAAAATATATATCATATACCATCAAATATCCATCTTTTTCAAAAGTAATATACCATACATATATCATTAAGTAAAATATTTTTTACTTAATTATGATTTTATATCTTATCATCCATATCTCATTAATATGATTTGGATCAATCCATAGTTATCTTCAGAGTTTTAGACCAATCATAGTCATGCTCTAGCTTATACTTGGCAAACTCAAGTACCATATTCCTGCTCATGGTGAGACTATTCTCAATGCCATATTTCTATCTATAGTAGGTTATTCTCAGTGCCATGCTCCTATCTGTGATGAGGCTATTCATAGTGCCATATTAATTTCTACCAATGATGAGACTTTTTATAGTGCTATATTCTTATCTATGATGGGCTATTCACAATTTAACATGGCTAGTCTAAACACTGCTTTTTTGATCATTAATTTATTAGATCTCAACTATATCAAAAAAATATTACATCATATTATGTTCTTTTCAAGATTTTTAATAGCTAGAATCATAATTCAAACTATCCAAAAAACTATAAGCATTTGATGTAAATATATGATATAAAAAATATAAATAATCATATTGATAATCACAAAATGAATAGCCATGAGAAATCAAAATCATGCTATTTATAAAATAAATATATATATCGATGTTCGTGTCTCAAAATACTTATCTCTATAGCAACCAACTTAGAGGCAATGCTACCCACCCATACATAAAATATCTAATTAAAAATTAATATAAAATAACTTATCCTTGATCGATCCTTATCAATAATAATTAATAAATTATTACTAAGTTTTTGATTCAAAATTTTTGATGCCTAAGTTACTCTTATCCCAAACTTTTTGATCTTACCTAATACATGACTAATTAAACAAAAAAATTAGAAAGTTATCTTGATTTAGAGATGAAAGCATAAATCCTTCTGCTCAATATGTTCTTGTCCAGTTGATCCTACCCCTATGGTATCGAATCAATATCCCAAAAATTATAATAATTAGAACTAATTGTAGGGCAAATCAAGGCCACAACCAAGTAGGTAACAACATTCAATATCTTAAGTGATTTCGATCAAGGTACCGATGGATCATGAAATAAGTCAGATCAGAATAAGAAAAACAAGATAGAGTCATCAATGATGAGGTTCAAGGATGCCCGATATAGATCAGATGGAAGTCAACGATCATAGAGAGCTAGTTTAGAACCTTCAACTGTTAACTCAAGGTCTCTAGAGTATAGACCCAAACCCCCTACTAGGTCCCCTCAATTAGTTAGATAGAAAAGGGGAGTAAAGAGAGAAAAGAGGAAGAAGAATGAGAGAGTAAACACTACAAAAAAAGAGACCATTAACGACTTTTTCTTGCCGACGCTTTTGAAAGCGTCGGCAGGTTGCGCTGACCTGCCGACGCTTTTAAAAAGCGTCGTTCTTTAACGATGCTTAAAAGCGTCGTAAACTATGTGCGTGTCAACGCCGACGCTTTTAGCAAAAGCGTCGTTAAATAAATAAAATACCGACGCATTTTAACGACGCTAAAAAGCATCGTTAGGTTCGTTTAATACCACCCTCCTCCCGTGCCCTAATCTATCTACTGTGCCGCCCCTTTCCATCTTCTCCTCCGCGCGCCGACCCCATCTCTGCCACCGGTGCGCTCCGGTCTTCCTCGCCGCCGTCCTCGAGTACCTCTCCGCCGTCGTCCTCCGAGGTTGGTCGATCCTTCTCCTCCCTTTTTCTCTTCGCAATGCATTCTTTTGAGTTCTTGCGTCAAGCGCTGCTCGTAGGAATAACGTCAAAAGCCGTCAATGAAATAGACTCCTCTCAATTCCAATAAATATATAAACCCTTCCGGTGCGACGCTGCACTGCGAAAATGGCCGCACTCATCCGCAAATCTCCCCTCCGCTTTGAAACCCTCCCTCTGCCCCCTAAACCCATCTCTCGCCTCCCAAATCTGGCTCCAATCTCTTCGATTTTGGGTCGGAGAACCCTCCTGGGCGTTCGGTTCCCGTGCTATTCCTTGCAATCTTTGCCCGATTCTACTTCTAGTGGTGGCTTTTTTCCGGTTAGGGGTCGTCTTGGGTTTGGATTGGGGCCGAAAGGTTGGGATTTTGTTCGGCTTCGAGCGGTTTCGGATGGTGGCTTTGGTTCCGGCAGTGATGGTGGTGGTTATGGGGGCGGGGAGATGGGGCCGCCGGTGACGGATGTGGTGGTGAGAGCAGTGGGGATGATTGGTTCTTCTTCTCGTGGTAGAAAAAAAAAATATCTTTTGTTTCGTTTTCTCCCTCTGTCTGCACATTTCTTCAGCGAATACATTTTTATGCTGTATGGGATTCAATTTTGTTTGTTTTCTGCCGGTCAGTCTATGGTATATGTTTATAGATTGTTGGAGTGCTTATTCTGTTCACCTGAAAAAAACACACTGCTTTAGAAAAATCGATTATGTTATAGGAATATTAATACCATCCGATAGTTTGTATGTCCTTATTTGACATGTATTTATGGTTGAAAGTGGCTTTGTTTGATTTGTATGGTCTAATGTTCACATACTACTGATCAGTCCAATCAAATGACACTTATTTTTTTTTTCCTTGTGGCTCTTAGCCTAATGCTAGCGAGATATCAAGCTTTTCATTTATCAGATTAGACTTCATTTTGTTGTGATTGAAAAGTTAAATATCTTTTCTGTTATATGGAGATTATGAGCACATGGTGCATAGTTTTCTATATCATTGTGAAATATTCAAGTTGGTTGATAATCTCTCATTAAATTGTAGTATTAGTTGCAACTTTTTATCACAGAAATGGCTAGATTTTCAAATACATGCTAAGTAGATTTTCATGGGTGTTTTTGTGATGGTTGTGAATTTAATGCCAGGCAATGTTAATTATGAATTAATTTAAAAAAAAAATTACATTGCATAGAAACATAGACCCGTCTTTTGATTAATGTACATATTCTATTGTATCCGTACATTTATTTATTTTTGTACGGATAAAAGAATTATGTACATTGATCAATTGATTGTCCAGTATGGACAGTTTGGAAAATGTGAGTAATTCTATAGGTCATTACCATAATCAAATGGTATGCTGAGGGTTCAGAATAAATTTCGGATGGTATTTTCCTTTTGTTCTTCCTATACGGAAGAACTAAGGGGAAATGCTGCCGAAATTTTTTTCGGCTCTTGTTGCATATCATTTGATTTTTGTAATTGACCTATAGAATTAATGCATTTTCTGAATGGGATAGGACCTTCTTTACGTATTAGTTGATGATAGCAAGCATTTACTATGTAAACTTTATGTAGCTGTTATTTTTTTGGATTTTATGAAATGACTGATATTTTTTACTCATTGCATTAATATAGATTGTATAATTTTTTTTATTTTTAGATAAATTGCAAGTTCGGTCAGTTTTATCCTACAATGGACAAAAGTTGGATAAATAAACCAAGGAATAGTAAAGAATATTTAGATGGAGTTCATGACTTCATTAAATTTGGTATGGAGAAAAGTAGTTTGAATGGAAAGATTTTATGTCCATGTCGGAAATGTGTAAATAGTTCTTCTTTAGATCCACAAAATGTTGAAGAACATTTGGTATGGAATGATTTTTTAAGAGGTTATACCGACTGGATTTTTCATGGAGAATCTATGTTGCCATCATCATGTAACCAATCCCTGACTCATTGCGGATCCACTAGCCTAGAAGACAATTCTGCAAGAGATGATGATATAAGGGGTTTGATCACAGATGCTTTTGGATTTGATGTTCAAAATTTAGAAGAATCCAGTAGTATACAAGAAACAGTTGGGATGTTTGATGGATGTACGCATACGGAACGTATGCATGTTGAGGAGCCCATACATACATCTAATGATGAGACAGTTCGTTATCACACCTTAATGAAAGATGCAGACGAAGAATTATATCCAGGTTGTACAAAATTTTCTAAGATTTTTTTTCTTGTACATTTATTTCATATAAAATATTTGAATGGATGGTCTGGAAAGAGTTTTACCATGCTGCTCAAGTTATTAAAGGATGCATTTCCAGAAAGCACTCGTTTACCACCATCGTATTATGAAGCCAAGAAAGTAGTAAAGGAATTGGATCTTGGATACGAAAAGATTCATAGTTGTCCGAAAGATTGTATGTTATATCGGGGTGAAAATGCTAATCAAGAGTCATGCAATGTATGTGGATCTTCAAGATGGATAACACAAAAAGAAGATCGAGATGATGTACTGAATGAATTGGATGCAACGCGGAGTAAAAAGAAATCGGCCAAGGTATTGCGTTACTTTCCTCTTATACCTAGATTGAAAAGGATTTATGCATCATCAAAAACAGCTTCATCAATGAGATGGCATCATGAAGGACGTACAAAGGATGGAATGTTGAGACATCCAGCAGATAGTCTTCAATGGAAAGCATTTGATGATAGGCATCCTGATTTTGCCTCTGATGTTCGCAGTGTTAGGTTTGGCTTAGCTTCTGATGGCTTCAAT
Organism: Elaeis guineensis; assembly: GCF_000442705.2. Lineage (NCBI taxonomy): Eukaryota > Viridiplantae > Streptophyta > Magnoliopsida > Arecales > Arecaceae > Elaeis > Elaeis guineensis. Next base: position 52,375,575 of record NC_025996.2, on the reverse strand, counting down.
CCATTTCGGACCCTGAGTTCTACCTACAGCACTTGACCAGTCGTTTTGATACCTTACAATTTGCCACCGTGGATGTGCATGAAACAATCATCACTTATCTTGTCAATGGTTATTCCAGGAGATAAGGGTCCAGGCAATGATATTGATATTTTTCTACAACCTTTGATAGAGGAATTGAAACAGTTGTGGGAGGGTGTTGATGCATTTGATGCTTCCAACGGCCAAACATTTAAACTACGGGCAGTTTTGTTATGGACTATTAATGATTTTCCAGCATATGCCAATTTATCTGGCTGGAGTACAAAGGGACGGGTCGCATGTCCTTGTTGTGGAGATTCA